>NW_022436982.1:486946-502088 GCF_009761245.1 Sapajus apella
CGCCTCGGCCTCCCAAAGTGCTGGGATTACAGGCTTGAGCCACCGCATCCCGCCGGGTTAACCAGTTTTTAATACATAGATTAACCAAATGTATTTGGGAAAATTATCATTAAGTTTTTGATAGCCTTGTTGAAGTACTTGGACAAAATGAGCAATAGATGGAAAAAAAAAAAAAACTATGCAAATCTCAAAAACAAGGTAGTTTAACAACAAGAAACAAAAGGCGCCAAAAAAAGTAATCACAGGCCGGGTGCAGTGGCTCACACCTATATCTTAGCACTTTGGGAGACCAAGGCAGGCAGAACGTTTGAACCTAGGAGTTGCAGACCAGCCTGAGCAACATGGCAAGACAATGTCTCTACAAAAAAATACAAAAATCAGCTGGGTATGGCAGCATGTGCCTGTAGTCCCAGGTATTGGAGGAGCTGAGGCTGGAGGATCTCTTGAGTTTGGGAGGTCAAAGCTGCAGTGAGCTGTGATCCCGTCACTGCACTCCAAACTGGGTGACAGAGTGAGATCCTGTCTTAAAAACAAAAAACAGAGGCCAGGCACAGTGGCTCACACCTGTAATCCAAACATTTTGGGAGGCCAAGGTGAGTGGATCACTTAAGGTCAGGAGTTCAAGACCAGCCTGGCCAACACGGTGAAATCCTGTCTCTACTAAAAATAAAAAAATTCATCAGGCATGGTGGCACATGCCTCTAACTGCAGCTACTCAGATGACTGAGGCAGGAGAGTCGCTCGAATCCGTGAGGTGGAGGTTGCATCGCGCCACTGCACTCCAGCTGGGTTGACAGACTCTGTCTCAAACAAGACACAAAGTAACCACAATATACTATCTGAACTCAGCAATAAATATTTACCCAATCATAAAAATGTGAACAATAATATTGACTTACCTAAAATTTGTGATATAAATATGATGGAGGATTAGGGATGGGAGGGGAGGGAGGGGCTACTAAAAAAGCTAGATCCTCAAGTTCTATAACAAGAAGTATAAAACTGTCTAAAATTGATAAATTTAAACAAATCAATATAAGCATTTTATTTAGAAAAACAGAGATAAATCCTGGCAGAAATAGCTTAATGAGCTAAAAGTGACCATGGAAAGCAAAACTGAAAAGGACAAGGTGAGGCAGGGAGCTACTATTTGTCAGTAATAAGCATTTTAAAAGCTACTTGATTTCATTAAAATGTGTTTGCATTACTCTGACAAAAATAAATTCATTAAAAAAATAGAGATAAAGAAGGACTCTGTATAAAAATAATGGCAACATAAGAAATGATCAACAGATTTGAATACCTAAAACCTAAGGAATTTTATGTCAAAATTTATCTAAAATACAATTTAAAGGCAAATTGGTGCTACTCTTTGTTTATTGAATACAGTTAGTAAATTCAGAACACAAAAATACAAGGGAAAAAGTAGACAGATTTTCCTGAATTAACTGTGAAAGAGTAAGAAATGCACCTATACCTAGAGAAAGAGAACACAATAGCAGAATTAGCCTCACCTGTGAGCACAGCAAGGGCTGGGAAGCACTGGGCAGACACTGGCTAGACCAAGCAGTTGTAGGAGAAACTCAGAATAGTGAACATTCCAAGATTGCTCTTAAGATTATCTCATGGATGTCTCACCTTCTAAGCTTAGTTTATATAAATTATAAAACATGAAATCAAAACCTCAAAAATGAGACCCAAACACTGGGCCTAAAATAGTTAATTCCAGGAACACTTCCCTGGGAATTCTGGTATGAAAGACGTATAGAACCCAGATGACCATGACCACCACCAAGACAACTTTCCTGCCTGTCACTGGATATCCTAGAGAGATGTTTCTCCCACTTCTCTGAGAAAGGGTCTCACTGTGAGCCTCAAAAACACACAAGATAGAGGGCCAAGATAGGATGTAGGCTTTGTTCTCTGGGAATAGGAATCTTGACTTCCTTAGAAAAACACGAGAACTCGCCAGGCACAGTAACTCACACCTGTAATCCCAGCATTTTTGGGAGGCTAAGGGAAGCACTCACTTGAGGTCAGAAATTCAAGACCAGCCTGGCCAATATAGTGAAACCCCATCTCTACCAAAAATACAAAAATTAGCCAGGGTGTGGTGACATGTGCTACTCAGAAGGGTGAGGTGGGAGAAGCGCTTGAACCTAGGAATCGGAGGTTGCAATGAGTCAAGATAGTGCCACTGCACTCCAGCCTGGGCGACAGAATTTGTCTCAAAAAAAAAAAAAAAGGAAAAACAACAGAACACCAGCTCTGTTTATACCTGCAGGTAGAAGGCAGCAAATTCTCAAGCCAACAAGAAGCAGGCCCCTTCCCATCCTGAGATCAATAGGCCAGAAAGAAACTCCACAATCAGGCTGGTCAAAGAATGACAAGTGTTGTAGTTTGAGAAAGATCTCTGCTGTTGGTTTATTGGCTTTGATTTCTAAATGATTAATCTAATTTTAAATGAGAGGAAGGGAGTATTGGCCAAGGATCCCTGATCTTTTCCAGGGAGCTTTTAATTTCTCTAAAGCATACAAAGTACCATGAAGAGGAAGGAGTACAGTGCTGACCAAAGCCCAACAACTGACCAAGAGGAATTAGAATGAAGCCTACTCCAAGAAGATAATGGTGTTCTGCACTCTATCGAGTTTATCTCGGCCAAGGTTTATGGACGTTTGCAAGCAGCTATGAGCACTGACAATAACAGTATTCACACAGACTATCACTGACCAAGAATGCTATTACTGGGACTTATAAAACAAGCAAAGATTTTATATCTTTTTACCAGCTAATAGCAGGCTTGTTATGGTCTCTGACAGATATCCCACCAATACATTCAGGTTCCTTTTTGGCTCTAGTCTGTTGTGCTTTTACATTTTAAAAAATCTGTAAGCTGGCCGGGCGTGGTGGCTCATGCCTGTAATCCCAGCACTTTGGGAGGCTGAGGCAGGTGGATCAAGTGAGGTCAGGAGTTCAAGACCAGCTTGGTCAACATGGTGAAACTCCATCTCTACTAAAAATATAAAAATTAGCTCGGCATGATGACACACGCCTGTAGTCCCCACTACTCGGGAAGCTGAGGCAGGAGAATTGCTTGAACCTAGGAGGTGGAGGTTGCAGTGACCCGAGATCACATAATTGCACTCCAGCCTGGGCAACAGAGTGAGACTCCATCTCAAAAAAAAAAAAAACAATCTGTAAGCTGGTATAGCAAAAGGTTCTTGACTTCTATAATTTCTATTCTAGAATCCAATAATGTGTTGTTCTGTACTGCCAGGCTCAGTGACTCACACCTATAATCCCAGCACTTCGGGAGGCCAAGGCAAGCAGATCGCTTGAGTCCAAGAGTTCAAGACCAGCCCAGGCAACATGGCAAAACCCTATCTCTACAAAAAATACAAGTTAGTTGGGTGTAGTGGCACACGCCTATAGTCCCAGCTATGCAGGAGGCTGATGAGGGGGGAGGATTGCTTGAGCCTGGGAGGTCGAGGCTACAGTAAGGTACGATGACACCACTGCATTCTAGCCTGGGCAACAGAATGAGACCCTGCCTTGAAAAAAAAAAAACAACCAAACAGCAACAAAAAACACAATATTTGTCCTCAGGAAAGGGAGCTGGGAGGGATTTAAAAGACTTACCGTGGGACCAGTATTTGGAGGTGATGATTCCTCTGTACACACAGATAAAACAGAGAGGGAAGGCATCTGGGAGGACGTCAGGGCTGGCATCTCTGTGCCACTGTCCAAGTTCAAAGCTGAAAGCCCAAGAGTGTGATGTCCGTTGAGCTCACTGGCACTGCTTTGGGTGGATGGCTTTAGGGAATTCTGGAACGTGCCATTGCGGAGGCAGGATGTGCTATGGAAAGTGCTCGCCAGCTTGGCTGTCTTCTGATTGCTGTCATCAGAGTCAAGTTTGGGGAAAGACAGGGATTTGATATTGCTTACTGCAGGTATAGGGGGGAGGGACACTTTGGAAGACAGTGACATCTTTTCACAGTTGCCCAACTGTGGTAAGGTTATAAAGCCATTGGGTTTATGAAGAGGCTTGAAATCTAGGGTCACCCGTTCCAAGGATGCCAGGACCTCCTCATCCTGTAACACTGACCCAGAGCCTCCCCTGGGCAAGTTATTGTCCAATAACTGAGCCATAATGGGTCCAGTGGTTCCTACCAGAATATTTCTCAGCTCTTCCTTCTCATCAATAGTTTTTAACTCCAGATTATCAAATGGGTCTTCTTCACACTCAAAGTCAGCAAGATTGAAATCTGCCTTTATGTGTGGTGGGCTGAGAACTTTCTGTTTCGTGGCACTACTGCTGACCCGAGTTGGAGTGAGGATGCTGTTGTGCTGCAAGCTGGCAAGGATGGGGTTAATAGGAGGTGGCATTGTGGCTGTACTGTGAGTCTTGGAGAAGCTCATTTTGCTATCACCCTCTGGGCCACTCTTAGAATTCACTTTAGCTTCTGCTTCTGCAATTTTGAGCTTCGCTTCCCGCTTGGCTTCTTGGATTTTCTTAATCTCTTCAGCCCACTCAATGGTTTTCTTTTCCAAGGAGAAGTCATACTGCAAAGATATAGCAGAGGAAGAGGATATGAATCCAGGTGGCCATCCTTCCCCTACCCAATGCACTCCTTCCTCACTCCTGGTGCAAGAGGAAAACCTGACAAGGCAGCATTTAAAGCATGTGGGATGATCCCCACTAAAGAGTAAGCCTTCCAATGTCCTTATAAGATTTAACCAAACTATGTTCCCAGATTACTTGTAGAAATTAATTAAAAAGAACTCCTATAACCTTTAACCCAACATACCAGGCCAAATGTACCTTGCTACTTCCCTTCTCTCTCTCTCTCAGGCCATTTCCCTTCCCAGAATTCTTCATTGGTGCCTCAAGCAGAGCTCAGTTACGTCCTCTATGAAGCTTTCCCCATGGCCCACTCCTTCTTTGTAACTCTTACAGCATTTGTCTCTATCAGTCATTTGATGCTGAGCACATGTGACCACATGTAGCTTTCATCTTTAATCTCTAGCTTCCCCAAAAGTATCACTAGCCTCTTGTGGGCAGAAATCTGGCAACAGACCCTCCTTAGGTCTCTATTATGTAGCGAAATGTCCTAAACAAATCCCAGGCCAGGTAACGATAGCCTCGAACATTTAAGAATACCTGTAAGGTGCCATGCATGATTCTAAACGCTTTTTATGTATTGACTCTCCAGATTTTCTAAATAATCCTTTAAAGTAATAACTTTAAAGGACCCTGTTATCCCTACTTAACAGGGTCTACAACCAAGCATAAAGCTGGAAGGTAAACAGAAGAGCCTGGATTTGAACCCAGGCAGTCTGACTACAGATTCTATGCTCTTAAACCACTATCTATTAGATTATGATGAACGGTTGTAGTTAAAATGCAGAAAATCTTCTAAGAAATCGAGGCATATTCAGAGTAAGATTTTTACAGAGCAAATTACACAAAAATCTACTTCATGGTTCTTTAACAATACCTTAAGCATCGCTCAATTTACAGAAATTTCTTTTGCACACTTAAAAGAAATACACTTATAATATAAAGCAACATTCACATAGGACAGGAAAAAACAAAACCTTTGGCTTTCACCCCACAGCACTAAGCTAAACATGCTTATGTGCATGTCCAAGGTTAGAGACACAGTTAAAGTAAAAAGGGGGGAAAAGAGAGGTCTAACATGCTAACGCCAGAATTTTAGAGTAGAAGAAACAGGAAAGAGTGCCTGGTCATTTTCAAGCCTTTCAAATACAAACAACAAAAGAGAAACCTAGAAAGGCACATGTCAACAAGTTACTTTAAATCCTGAGCCAGTTGCTGTGCCTCAGAAAGACACATGGGGGGGCCGTGTGTCTTTCTACAGATCGATCACTGGGCTTCCTTTCTACCACTAACAGAACAATGAGAAAAGAGCAGTGACAGTGACTCGGCTCTTCTAACTGTGGAGAAAATCCAATTTTGCAACTGGTTTCCTCCATTAAAAACGGAGGCTAAAACTAACTTCCCACTGCCTATAAACATTGTTCTTTGAAGTTTTATTCAAAAAACAATTGAAAATTTCTTTCCTTTTCTAGCAAATATTCATTAACTTTTGTTGTTTAGTTACCAAAGTAATGTAGAATACTTGGAACACAGAAAAACAGGGCAGTTGCAGGGAGGGCGGTGGCTGGGGGTGGCAGAAATATTAAAGTAGAAAAGAATGTGGTTGGAGTATAATAATAAATAACATCATCTAGCATTTATGGAGTTCCAGGAACCAGAGTGAGCATTATAAATGCATTATTTAACTCTTCTTTTTTTTTTTTTTTTGAGACAGAGTTTCGCTCTTGTTACCCAGGCTGGAGTGCAATGGCGCGATCTTGGCTCACCGCAACCTCCGCCTCCTGGGTTCAGGCAATTCTCCTGCCTCAGCCTCCTGAGTAGCTGGGATTACAGGCACGCGCCACCATGCCTAGCTAATTTTTTGTAGTTTTTAGTAGAGACGGGGTTTCACCATGTTGACCAGGATGGTCTCGATCTCTTGACCTCGTGATCCACCCGCCTCAGCCTCCCAAAGTGCTGGGATTACAGGCGTGAGCCACCGCGCCCGGCCAACTCTTCTAACGACCTTAAAAGCTAATCATCCTCATCCTAACTTTGCAGATGAGGAAATGGAAGCCTGGAGAAGTTAAAAAATTTGTCCAAGATTATACAGCTATTACATGTCAATTCTCCAGCGCGTGTATGAGTGACACCAGAGGATGTTCTAAACTATGACAATAAGGGCTACCTCACGCTACCGTGAGACACATTCAACAAAGTTTTCTGGACCCTAGAAGCAAGGGCTGTGTATCTTTTACTGGCTCAGCTTAAAGGAATTTTAGCTGAAGTTGAGTTTGTATTGTCATGCAAGGGCAAATATGACAGTTACAGGAACTTTCAAGCCATCTGTCTAGGGCTGTAGGTCTGACTGTTCTCTAGGTACAGAAGGGAACAGTACCAACACGCAATCTAATTCCCCATGGAAACCCCGGGCAGTCAAAGTTTAAGGCTGCTTTGTTGGATGGACACAGTGGCTCATCCCTGTAATCCCAACACTTTGAGAGGCCAAGGTGGGTAGATCACTTGAGTTAAGGGGTTTGAGACCAGCCTAGCCAACATAGTGAAAACCCATCTCTACTAAAAATACAAAAATTATCCAGGTGTGGTGGTGCATGCCTATAGTCCCAGCTACTCAGAAGGCTGAAGCAGGAGATCTCTTGAACCTGGGAGGTAAAGGTTGCAGTGAGCCTAGATGGTGCCAGTGTACTCCAGCCAGGGCAAAAGAGTGAGCACTGTCTCAAAAAAAAAAAAAAGGTTGCTTTGTGCAATTAGAGAACAAAAATATTTCACCTGGCCCACATTGGAATGGAGCTCTTATCCTTAATCTCCTTTTGTTATCAGTGGGTGCTATGAGCACCATGAGCACAATACCATGCATTTACTAGTGCTTCAGACTGACCAAACAAATGGGAAATGCCCAGCAAAACCTAAATCAACAACAACCTGGGAATCAAAACAAGTTTTATGAAAGCATCAATAAAGCAGTGAATAATGAGGAACAAGATAGGTGTTTTTAAATCATATTGCTAATAGTATCATGCACACAGGTAAGTATTTAATGACTATTTGTTATTGCCAATAAAAAGAATTCTCAGACAAACAGAACAAGGAAAAACGTTATAAAGTAAGTCTGTCTCTCTTCTGGCCCAATAAAGTCTCCATACACAAAAGGAACATTAATTCAGTATTAAAGATGCTTAACATAAGATGCTTGGCATCATTGGTCATGAAAGAAATGCGAGAGACAACTTCACACCCACAAGAATGTATATAATCAAAAAGAGTTAATAACAAGAGTTGGCAAGGATGTGAAGAAACCGGTACCCTCTTGTTGTGCTGCTGGGATTGTAAAATTGTGCAGCCACTTTGGGAAAAACAGTAGTCCTTTAAAATGTTAAACATGGAGTTACCATGACCCAGCAATTCCACTCCTATGCATTATACCCAAGAAAACTGAAAACATGTGTCCACATAGAAATCTGTTTAAAGATGCTCAGAGCATCATTATTCTTAACAGCCAAAAAGTGGAAACTACCACAATGTCCATCAGCTGATGAACAGATAAACAAAATGTGTTATATCCAAACAATGAAATATTATTCACCCATAAAAATAAATGAAGCACTAATACTTCATTCATACAATATGGATCAACCTTGAAAACATTATGCGAAGTGAATAAGCTACATGCATACTGCAGAATTCCATTTATATGAAATAGAATAGGCAAATCAATAGAGACAGAAAGTAGATAGTGGTTGCCAGAGGCTAGGAGGAGACAAGAGTGGGGAGTGACTTCTAGTGGATACTGGGTTTCCTTTGGGGTGATGAAAATTTTCAGGAATTAGATGGTGGCTCTCACACCTGTAATCTTAGCACTTTGGGAGGCTGAAGTGGGCATATCACTTGAGGCCAGGAGTTAAAGACCAGCCTGGGCTATATGGTGAAACACCATCTCTACAAAAAATACAAAACTTAGCCAGGCATGGTAGTGCATGCCAGTAGTCTCAACTACTCAGGAGGCTGAGATGGGAGGATCACCAAGCTCAGGGAGGTCGAGGCTGCAGTGAGCCACAATTACACCACTAGACTCCTGCCTGGGTGACAGAGTGAGGCTGTGTCTACAAACAAACAATTTAAAGAAAAAAAAAAAAAGGTAAATTTCATGATATGTGAATTATACCTCGATAAAGATGTTTTTTTCCTCCCGAAAGTAACTGAAGTTCCCTAATTATGATTATTCACCGCATATAGACTTTGGAAGATAAAATAAGTAATACTTTAATTTAGAGTAAAATGGTGATGCCTTAGTGAATTCCAGAAAAACGTCTTTTCCTGACAGCTGCATTTTAAAAAATCTTCCTATGTCACAGGAAGAGTTATTTTTCTGTTTCTCTAGGTAACTTCTCTAAACTGTACCTTGAGGACAGTGATTAAGGCATTTATCTCTACCTTCAGTGCCCAGTAGACCACCTCTCAAAAACAGGCATTCAGTAAATGTGTACTGCAGAAAATAAGTAACACAGGGCTATTTGTTGCTTTCACAGAGTAATTCAGTACATTTCTATATAACTGAGCCTTAAATATGGAAGGATTGAGAAAGAAGCCCTCGAAGAGATAGCCTTTACGCACAATCTAGAATAAACAGATTTGAACGGAGAGTTTTCAGTATAGTGAGAAAAAGAATATTCCAGGTGGAGATAACAGCTCATGGGCAGAAGAAGTATAGAGTGAGATAACGTACAAGGTCTAACAGACTATATAATTGATGAGCTCAATTGCTCTGCCATAACCTTGTGTCTAAACTAGACTCAGTAAGGACTGGTCAGTCACTGAACCTTTTGAACAGTTTTGAACAGGGATGTGACAATTTAAAACTTTAAGATTATTCTAGAAACAATGTAAAAAATAGAAGGAAAACACTGCAAGCAGGAGGGCCAATTAAAGAGGCTACTGCAACAGCCCAGGTGAAAAATGAGGTAAGGCTAAACTGCAATTTGAGACACAGTACATCTAACTTGAGTGACTAAAAAGAGAATGAGGACGTTAACAGAGAAAGGGAAAGAGGTGAAAAAGCTAGTTAAATGGGCAATGGGAATTTGTTCTGTGCCAGGTACAGAGTCCCAGGAATATACAATCTAACGGAGTACACAAAATCTGTAGGTATGTAAAACATAAATGTGTGTGTGTAACAATGTGAATCAGGCAGCAATAGGAGCTATAAGAAACAAAAATAGGCCGGGCGCGGTGGCTCAAGCCTGTAATCCCAGCACTTTGGGAGGCCGAGGCGGGTGGATCACGAGGTCAAGAAATCGAGACCATCCTGGTCAACATGGTGAAACCCCATCTCTACTAAAAATACAAAAAATTAGCTGGGCATGGTGGTGCGTGCCTGTAATCCCAGCTACTCAGGAGACTGAGGCAGGAGAATTGCCTGAACCCAGGAGGTGGAGGTTGCGGTGAGCCGAGATCAAGCCATCACACTCCAGCCTGAGTAACATGAGTGAAACTCCGTCTCAAAAAAAAAAAAGAAACAAAAATAACAGACTAACAGTCATAATGACAAAGACATTCTCTAAAAAATGCATGTTAAGCAATTTCGTCGTGAGAGCACAGTGTACTTACACAAACCTAGATGGTACAGCCTGCTACACCCTAGGCTATACAGTATTGCTGTAGTACAGTATTGCTCCTAGGCTACAAACCTGTACAGCATGTTAGTATACTGAATACTGTAGGTACTGTAGGCAATTGTAGCACAATGGCAAGTATTTATCTATCTAAACCAATCTAAACATAAATATTCAGAGTAAAAATATGGTATAAAAGATTAAAAATGGGCCAGGTGCGGTGGCTCATGCCTGTAATCCCAGCACTTTGGGAGGTCAAGACAGATGAATCACCTGAGGTCAGGAGTTGAGACCAACCTGACTAACAAGGTAAAACCCTGTCTCAGCTAAAAATACAAAATTAGCCAGCCTGTAATCCCAGCTACTCAGGAGGCTGAGGCAGGAGATCACTTGAACCCGGGAGGCAGAGGTTGCAGTGAGCCAAGATTGCACCTGCACTCCAGCCTGGGCAGCAAAAGTGAAACTCCATCTCAAAAACAAAGAAAAGATGAAAAATGGTCCACCTAGATAGGGCACTTACCATAAATGGAGCTCGCAGGACTGGAAGTTGCTCTGGGTGAGTCAGTTAATAAGTGGTGGGTGAATGTGAAGACCTAGGACATTACTATACAGTACTACAGACTTTAGAAACACTGTACAATTTGGCTACACTAAATTTATAAAAAACAATTTTTCTCTCAATAATAAATTAACTCTAGCTTACTATGACTTTTTTACTTTAAATTTTTAAACTTGTTTACTCTTCTGAACTAACACGTAGCCTAAAATACAAATACATCATACAGCTGTACCAAAATATTTTTCTTTATACCCTTATTCTATAAGCTTTTTGATCTTTAAATTTTTTTTTAACTTTTTAAACTTTTCTTAAAGATGAAGCCTAGGCCTAGAGGAGGTCAGGACCAACAGTATCACTGTTTCCCACCTCCCTATCTTGTCTCACTAGATTTTCTTCAGGAGCAATACTTGTATGGAGCTCTCATCTCCTATGATCACAATGCCTTCCTCTGGAATATCTCCTGAAGGATCTACCTGAGGCTGTTTTACAGTTAACTTTTTTAATAAGTAGAAAGATAATGCTAAAAAGTACAGCACAGTAATACATAAATAACATAGGCATTTATTTGTATTACATACTGTACTGAATTGTATGTGCTATACTTTTATAAGACTGTCAATGCAGATTTGTTTACACCAGCATCACCACAAACAAGTAATGCACTGTGATACACTGTTACAATGGCCACTACTATGTAACTAGGTGATAGGAACATATATATATGTAATTTTTTATTTTTATTTTTTTACCCCCAATAGAGACGAGGTCTCATTACGTTTCCCAGGCTGGTCTCAAACTCGAGCTCAAGTGATCCTCCCACTTCGGCCACCCACAGTGCTAGGATTACAGGTGTGAGCCTCCACGCCCAGCCCCTTATAATTTTATGGGACCACCATTGCGCATGCGGTCCATCATTGACCAAAACGTGATTCAGCTCACAGCTGTCGTTTTTTCTATTTCACTATACATCAAATTCTTACTCTTTAAACTTTTAAATGCACTAAACTTTAACTAAAAATTACCACTTACCTGTACTTCTCTGACAACCTGCAAACAATCAGGCAAGGAGAAGCCAATAGGTAGACCAACTTTAGCTGGTGTTTTGAATTTGTCTCCTATCTTAAATGGGACATCATCAAGGTAACTGAAAGTCCCTATAATCAAAAATAAAGTAGAAAATATCAGCAAAGAACTTCATTATTTGTTTTGCCATAATCTTATGTCTAATGGATATGCATTAATTTTTGCTATCCTAAGACTAGAAGTTACAGAGCGTTCCTTCTCTGACTGCTTACCTTTTCCTTGACCCTAAATCTCTGAGAAGGAAATCCTACTGATTCAGTCTACTTGGTCTTTAAATTAGAGTTTGTTTTCAATGGCACTTAGTGCAAAATCCAAAGTACTCACAGCAGCCTAAGAGGCCTTCCCCATCGCCCACAGCCTGTCTGCCCTCATCTCCTTACAGTCATCCTCTGGCTCACTGTACTAAGTCATGGTGACCTCTGCCCTTAAAGATGACAGGCTCAGTCCACCTCAAAAATTCTGTAAGTACTGACCGTTCCTTCTAAATGGAACACTCTTCTGTCAGACATTCACATGACTCAATCCTTCAAGTCTTTATTCAAATGTTACCTTCTCAGTGATGCTTACTCTGACCCACTCTACTTAAAAGTACTACCCCACCCTCACTACAATACTCCCATATTACCATCTACCTTTTCCCCATAACACTTATTGCCTTCTAACATTATAAATTGACTTTTTAATTATATTTATTGTTTCTCTTTCCCAAAGAAATAAAGGCTCCTTGTGGGCAAGTATTTAAGTATAACTTACTGAATGAAGTATTCTCAAAACCCTCATTGCCTGGCACACATCAGCATTTAATAAACACTGCTGAAGGTCAGGCATGGTGGCTCACACCTGTAATCCCAACACTTCAGGAGGCCAAGGCGGGCAGATCATGAAGTCAGAAGATCAAGACCATCCTGGCTAACACAGTGAAACCCCCTCTCTACTAAAAATGCAAAAAATTAGCTAGGCATGGTGGCACATGCCTGAAGTCCCAGCTACCTGGGGGGCTGAGGCAGGAGAATCACTTGAACCGGGGAGGCGAGGTTGCAGTGAGCCGAGATCGCACCACTACACTCCAGCCTGGGCAACCAGTCGAGACTCCATCTCAAAAAAATAAATAAATACTCCCCAGAAAAGAATCTCCTTGATTAGGATTCTCTACTTTACAAAAAAAATCATTTTTAATTAATATAAAGAATTACTCTAGCTTAAAAAACAAAATGTTACATTCTAGAACAACATGGCAATACTTAAGTAGCACAACACTTAAATGAAAAAGGGAAAACCAGACAAAATCATGGGATTCTGAATATGATTATCAGGAACACAAGCTATATACAATGGAGCTGCTTTAATCTCTTAAAGGTTCTTTGCCCATCATAACTGAACGATATGGAAAGACCAAAACATGACCATCAATTCACAGGCTCTGATAAAAAGGAAAACGCCTCTTGTATATGACTCTCAATAGCTATATACTCCAAACCAGGCCATGTTCTCTTTTCTGGAGCAGCTCTGGGAGGCTAATTTACTGGCAGAACCATGGCTGACAATGAAATATAGTTGATAAAATAAATTTTGTTTTTCAATATCGGCAATTGGTAAATAGCATGAGCTGAGCCTCATATTATTTTCTTGGGTGCTCACAGACACAGAATAAGACAATTACACCCTTCCACAAAGACAATTTCTTCCTTACAAACACAGAATAAGGCAATTACACCCCTTCCACGAAGATGACTTCTTCCTTACAAGCACTGTGTAGATCTCAAGAATTATCAAGGTCAGAAAATATTTGTAATCTTATCATTCCCATTTCCTGGGATAGGTATTCTTCTGATACACCTGAAACTCTCCATCAGGAAGAATGCCCTCTACTCCCAACCCTTGAGGGATGGGTGTCTTTCCCATCTAACTTCTAACTTCTAGCCAGAACTAAAACATTGGTACCTCAAACACTCAGCTAGCAAATTAAATTCACAACTATGTTCAATTTAGTAATTTAACATTCTAGGAAATCATTATAATTATTAACACTCTAGGCAATTTTCCAAGTGTGGTCATACTTTTAGATGTGCTATTTTCATGGCTGGCAATGCCTATCACATCCTTACTGTTATTTACTTGAGTAATTACTATTTAGCCCTTTTAGAATAAACTCAAGAGGCTGGGCAAAGCGGCTCATGCCTGTAATCTCAGCCCTTTGGGAGGCTGAGGCAGGTGGATCGCCTAAGGTCAGGAGTTCTAGACTAGCCTGGCCAACACGGTGACCAACACGGTGAAACCCCATCTCTACAAAAAAATACAAAAATTTGTTGGGCATAGTGGCACACGCCTATAGTCCCAGCTACTTGGGAGGCTGAGGAAGGAAAATTGCTTAAACCTAGGAGGTGGAGGGTGCAGTGAGCCTCAAGAACAGCTCCTTTCTCAACCTCAGAGAATACTCAGTTAATACTACCCCCTTAGGGCTTACTTCTATGTATTGTTACTAGTTCATTTCCTTACCCTCCCCTCAGAGACTTTCAGCAAGAATTTGAGTGTCCCTTAACAGGGGAGAAATGTTTCATATCTGTATCACCAAACTCAGTATAATGTCTGGCTGGTAAAATGTGTTCAGTGAATGAAGAACCAATAATAAAGACATGTTTCTGGCCCGGCGCAGTGGCTCACACCTATAATCCCTGCACTTTGGGAGGCTGAGGCGGGTGGATTACCTGAGGTCAGGAGTAGGAGACCAGCCTGGCCAACATGGTGAAACCCTGTCTCTACTAAAAATATAAAAAATTAGCCAGGTGTGGTGGTGGGGCCTGTAATCCCAGCCACCTACTCGGGAGGCTGAGGCAGGAGAATCGCTTGAACCTAGGAGGCAGAAGTTGCAGTGAGTTGAGAACGAGCTAGTGCACTCCAGCCTGGGCAACAAGAGCAAAACTTTGTCTCAAAAAATAAATATATATACATACAAATAAAGACATGCTGGCCACCCAGGCACAGTGGCACAAGTCTGTAATCCCAGCACTTTGGGAGGCCGAGGCCGGCGATCACCTAAGGTCAAGAGATTGAGATCATCCTGTCCAACATGGTGAAACCCCGTCTCTACTAAAAATACAAAAATTAGTTGGGAGTGGTGGTGTACACCTGTAGTCCCAGCTACTTGGAAGGCTGAGGCAGGAGAGACACTTGAACCCGGGAGGCAGAGGTTGCAGTGAAGTGAGATTATGCCACTGCCCTCCAACCACCTGGCAACAGAGCAAGCAAGAGTCCATCTCAAAAATAAAAAAT
>NW_022436982.1:507088-507391 GCF_009761245.1 Sapajus apella
AAGACCAGCCTGGCCAACATAATGAAACCCTGTCTCTAAATAAATAAGAAACAAGGCCAGGAGCATGCCTGTAATCCCAGAACTTTGGGAGGCCAAGGTGGCAGATCATCTGAGGTCAGGAGTTCAAAACCAGCCTGGCCAACATGGCGAAATCCTGCCTGTACTAAAAATACAAAAATTAGCCAGGTGAGGGGGTGCACACCTGTACTCAGGGGGCTGAGGCAGGAGAATTGCTTGAACCCAGGAGGTACAGGTTGCAGTGAGCCAAGATGGTGCCACTGCTCTCCAGCTCTCCAGCCTGGG
>NW_022436982.1:507491-531193 GCF_009761245.1 Sapajus apella
GGGAGGAAATGAATGTTGATGCCTTAATGATGGTGATGGTTTCATAAATGCATACTTCTCTCCAAACTTATCAAGATGTATATATTAAATATGTACAGCTTTTTATACAGCAATTATACCTCAAAAAAGTGATTTAAGGAGGCGGGGGCTAGCTTTACCAAGTCTTATTACATGGGTCTATTTATTCATAAATTAGAATCTCAACACATTCTCCAGATAAATAACCTTTCTCCTACATGAAAACAAGAATAAGTTAAAGAGGACTGAGATTTGAAAGCACCAGGCTCCAAGAAAGTCCTGATCCAAACTAAGCCAAGAGTATGCAGTTTTTATAATAAATGGATACTATTTCTAGAAGTCTGAGAAATAACTATTTCCCTTATTCTGTTATTTAGGGATATATGGTTACTAATAACAGTGATGTTGTTCAACTTCAGTTGAAAATAATGAACTGAGGCAAGTCAAGTGCTAGCCAAAGACAGCACAGTACCAGGCCTAGTCAGTCCCAAATATTAAAAAGAAAAAAATACATTTTAATATCCAGTCATGAAAGCAGTTATGACCTCCTTGTCCATACCCCAAGTGCCACAGAAAAGTTATACCCACATCCATTAACCTCCCAATGAACCAGTTAGATAACTAATTTTGAAGGAACCAATCCATAGGCTCATAAGATGAGCTAGGCTATTGCCATCAGTTTGCCCTGACCAGCTCTATGGTGCTAGCCAACGAAAGATCAAGTAGCAAGCAGCACCATAACTGGGGTGGCCATTTATAGCCCTGTGTACTGAACACTATTAGGCCAAGAAAGCAAGTCTATGAACTGAAGAATAACAATGGATCACAGACACAAAGACATGTAGTGAAGAAAGGCTAAACAGCTCCCTGAGAAATGAAAGGAGGAGCCTTAGTTCCTCGCTTTCTAATTTTAGCCTTGAGAGAGCAGAAACTTGATTTTCTGTACTCACATGCCTACACAATTGCCTATTAAATATTCTCCATCTATTCCCTTTCATTTCTATTATTTAAATTACCTGATACCTAAAAATAGGATACTTGATTCTAAAACCCCAACTAAAGCCAGTGAAATTCAACCAGGAACTCAGCAAAAAGAGCCCTGTCAAAGGAGAAGCAGCCTAAATGAGAAAGAACATTTTTCTCCTAAATTTTACTCAGGTAGAAAGTTCCATTTAAACAATAACACTTTGGCTAGGAGTTTAAGGAGATACGGGAAATACCAGTCTTTACTGCTCAGGCACCTTCAGAATTATAATTTTCTCTCCAGAATGTTTAGCTGAAACATAAAACATGGAGTCCAAGTGCTTGCTTCGGCAGCACATACACTAAAATTGGAATGATACAGAGAATTTTAGCAAAATAAAAAATTAAAAACATGGAGTCCAACTATTTTCACTCTGATCAAAACATATGTTCCAAAGATTCAAAACAGAAAGCCTGTCTTTTGAAATAAGTGTAAATTTTTCATTTTTGCTATTTTCTCTCCCTAAGCTTTTCCTCTGCCCTTGGTTCTGTCCTCTCTTTTCTCCCTTGAAAATGTGATCTAGGGGCAATTCTGATTTACCTTTTTTTTTTTCTTTTCCTTTCTTAAGCTCAGTGGCAAGAATCTTTATTTGTTTGTTTGTTTGAGACAGGGTCTAATATGACTCAGGCTAGAGTGCAGTGGCATGATCATGGCTCACTGCAGCCTTGACCTCCCGGGCTCAGCACTTCTCCCATCTCTGAGCCTCCCAAGCAGCTGAGATTACAGGCATAAATCAGCATACCCAGCTAATTTTTAAATTTTTTTTGTAGAGACAGGGTCTCGCTAGGCTGCCCAGGTTGGTCTTGAACTCCGGCCTCAAGTGAACCTCTCGCCTCAACCTCCTAAGTGCTGGGATTACAGGTGTGAGCCACCATGCCCCACCCAGATTTGCCTTTCTACTATCATTTGAATACTTTTTCTTTTCATTTTTTTTTTTTCATTTGAATACTTTTAAGAAGACCTGTAATAATCCATAAATAATAGGAAATAGCTTACCTGAAAGATATGATAATGCCTGACCTCCTTAAGGAATGTTAATTCCAGAGTTTGAATAACTTAACTACAAAAGGATTTTTTAAAACTCAGGCAGGTTATCTATGTAAATATATGCACACCGATAAATCAGAATTTAAGGGCTGTTATATAAAATATATTTAAGCAGGCCGGGCGCGGTGGCTCAAGCCTGTAATCCCAGCACTTTGGGAGGCCGAGGCGGGTGGATCACGAGGTCAAGAGATCGAGACCATCCTGGTCAACATGGTGAAACCCCATCTCTACTAAAAATACAAAAAATTAGCTGGGCATGGTGGCGCATGCCTGTAATCCCAGCTACTCAGGAGGCTGAGGCAGGAGAATTGCCTGAACCCAGGAGGCGGAGGTTGCGGTGAGCCGAGATCGCGCCATTGCACTCCAGCCTGGTTAACATGAGTGAAACCCCGTCTCAAAAAAAAAAATATATATATATATATATATATATATTTTTAAGCAAGTAAAATCGTAGTGACTGCCACACCACTCTGACTCAACTGAGTGATGTTATCAAGCAACCACTAGCAGCTCAGAAGAGCATACCAACACGTCCCCAGGCAGTCCAATAAATCATTCTTACAGTGGTGGGTGTGTGTGTGTGTGTGTGTGTCTGTCTGTTTGAATCAGGGTCTCACTGTCACCCAAACTTCTGGGCTCAAGCAATCCTCCCACCTCAGCCTCCTGAGTAGCTGGGACTGCAGGCACATGCCACAATGCCTGGCTGATATAATTTTTAACATGAAGATTGACTTTAAAACCTCTTTTAAAATAATTGTATTATTTGGCTATTTCTGGTGTTTAATTCTTATCTTCTATTGTATGAAAAAAGTGTACAATTTTAACTTCTTAGGTACCTCCCCCCTCCATTCCCCTCCAAAGGCAGATAATAAAGTTTATTATTGTATTCCATTTTGGAAGGTTATATCTTAGGAAAAGATGACAAAGAATTTCAAATTCAAAATTATAATTATCATTATTGATACCTCTGTAATATAGTGATTGATGTGTAGTAAATTACTTCCTTTGGTGGGGCACAGGGAACTAAATTAAAAATATTATGAAGCATTAACCAAAGGGTTAGAATTTTTCACACACACATATGGAGAAGGGCTATGACTAAGGAATAGGAAAGGCAGAGGTAACTATACCTTCAATGCTGCTGAAGAACAACCAGAACAGGCAGACTCCTAATCTATCACTAATAGTTTCAAGTACAATCACCAGAGACACTCTAAAGTTTAACTACCCATCTGAATAAAATACTTGAAGATTAAAGTTCTCTGAACACCTTTTGGATATATGTGATACATTGTTGTACAACTTTTTGTGTCAAGCTGTTCATTAAAAGAGACAAAAAGGGACACTTGTACTTAAAACTATGCTAAATGTTTTCAAATCCTCTGATCAAATCATAACTTAAACCATGATTCTAACAGTACACTTACCATGAAAATCTGCACCCAACTTCTTAGAAGCCATTTAGAACCTGAAAAACAAGGAAATATTTCTTAGGCACATTATACCCTGAAGGTAGTACAAAGAAAACAGAATACAAAAAAGAAACCAAGAAAACTGAGAATACAAAAAAGAAACCAGAAAACCTAAGGTTTCAGGACTGACAGAATCGTCGATTCTCTCTCCTAATGTCCAAAAAAAGGGCCAGGCACAGTGGCTCATGCCTGTAATCCCAGTGCTTTGGGAGGCAGAGGTGGGAGTGTCACTTGAGCCCAGAAGTTTGAGAGCAGCAACATAGTGAGACCCCCATCTCCACAAAAAAATTAAAAATCAGCCAAGGCCAAGCTTGGTGGCTCACTCCTATATCCCACTACTTTGGGAGGCCAGGCTGGGAGGATCACTTGAGCTCAGGAGTTTGAGACCAGCCTGGGCAACATAAGGAGACCCTGTCCCTACAAAAAATTTTAAAAATTAGCTGGGCATGTTGGCACAGGCCTGTAGTCCCAGCTACTTGGGAGACTGAGATGGAAGGATTGCTTTGTGCCGGGGAGATTGAGGCTGCAGTGAGCCAATGCACTACAGCCTCGGCAACAGAGAAAGACCCTGTTAAAAAACAATAATAAAATAATTAGTAATTATTAACAAAATTAATAATCATTAATAAAAAATAATTGCTAAAATCAAAAATTCACTGGGCGTGGTGGTACATGCCTATAGTCCTAGCTACTTGGGAGGCTGACGTGAGATAATCACTTAAACTCAGGAGTTTGAGGCTGCAGTGAGCTAAGAAGGTGCCCCTAAACTGCTGCCTGTACAACAGCACAAGACCCTGTCTCAAGGAAAGGAAAAAGGAGGGACTCCATGTTTGGATCCCCTTCCACGAACGCTCCCTTCATGGAAGCCATCTTTCTCTCTCCTGGATTTTCCCTCTGAAGTCCCCTTCCACACACTCTCATGGAAGCCTGTCTTCCCCTCCTAAACTCCATTTCTCTCTATTCCCTTCCACTTAGGGTGGAAGCTGCTTTCCTCTCCTGGATTCCATCTTTCTGGATTCTCACTCAGTGTGAGAGTTAGCTGTTTCTTTCTCTCTCCTTCACCTTTTTCTCTCTCTAAATAAATTACTTTCTACCAAAAAAAAAAAAAAAAAAAGTAAAAAGGAAGAGGAAAGGGAAAGAAGAAAAGACAAGACAAACCTCAATGCTCATCGGGGCATTTTTTTCAGATTAGGGACGCTGACGCATTAAGTATGACGCAAAATGTCACAAAATCTGAAGTCCGAATTGCTTCTGGTGCCAAGCATTTACATAAGGGATACTCAACAGGTACATAAAAAATATTTACAATGGTTGCCTGTAGGTGGTAGAACTGGGAATAATTCATAAAAATATTTCTATTTCTGAACATTATATCGTAACATCTATTAATTTGGTAATTTCTTTTAAAACTTTTCTTGAGGCCGGGCGCGGTGGCTCAAGCCTGTAATCCCAGCACTTTGGGAGGCCGAGGCGGGTGGATCACGAGGTCAAGAGATAGAGACCATCCTGGTCAACATGGTGAAACCCTGTCTCTACTAAAAATACAAAAAATTAGCTGGGCCTGGTGGCGCATGCCTGTAATCCCAGCTACTCAGGAGGCTGAGGCAGGAGAATTGCCTGAACCCAGGAGGCGGAGGTTGCGGTGAGCCAAGATCGCGCCATTGCACTCCAGCCTGGGTAACATGAGTGAAACTCCGTCTCAAAAAACAAAAAAAAAAAAAACAAAACAACTTTTCTTGAAAAGCTTCCATTTTCAGCCAGGCGTGGTAACTTACACATATTATCCCACATTTTGGGAGGCTGATGCAGGTGGATTACTTGAGCCCAGGAGTTCCAAGACCAGCCTGGGCAACATGGTGAAACCTCATCTCTACAGAGATATAAAAAATTAGCCAGTGTGGTATTGCACGCCTGTACTCCCTGCTCTCGGGAGACTGAGGCAGGGGAATCACCTGAGCCTAGGAAGTCGAGGCTGCACTGAGCACTGTACTCCAGCCTAGGTGACAAAGCAAGACCGTTTCAAATAAAAAAGTTTCCATTTTTTTTAAGCATGGCGTAGAGATGGAGTGTGTATTCTGTTTTATATTCTAGTTAATGGAGAGTTAAATTTATAAAGCATAGTATTATTAATTTTCAAAACACCAAGAAACAATACTGAAAGTGATTCAACCTTTTTATATGTGCAGAAAACATTTCACAGGCATCTCCCTGTCACCCAGGCTGGAGTGCACTGGCGCAATCTTTATTGCAACCTCTGCCTTCTGGGTTCAAACAATTCTCATGCCTTAGCCTCCCGAATAGCTGGGACTACAGGAGTGTGCCATCACGCCTGGATAATTTTTTTGTATTTTTAGCAGAAACAGGGTTTTGCCATGTTGGACAGGCTCGTCTCAAACACCTGGGGCTCAAGTGATCCACCCACCTCGGCCTCCCAAAGTGCCGCAATTATAGGCATGAGCCACAGCACGTGGCCTCACAGTGAGACTTCTAAAACCCAGAAGCAAGATTCTTGGCAGCCTCAACCTTCCCATACCAGAAATTTGTTTCCCTAACATAGGCACATACCAAAAATTTGTTTTCCCAAATCAGGAAAGCAGCAGTATCTAAATAAACTTCCAGCAATGAGAGTTGTGGTATGCTCACAGACATATGCAGAAAATTAGTGTTTCATTTCTATAACCCCAATAAAAATTGTGTGATATCAGCTGTTTGGAGAAGCAACTGTTGTTGAGGTAAAGGGCTTGGGAGAGACTGTGAGTCTTTAACAAATAATTTTCCAAACAACATCCAGAATACACTGACATCAGGAAAGTTATAAAGAAGTTCCACCCAAATTTAAATGGATGCTTGGCTTTTTTAAAAGGCTCAAACTGTTCACCATAAAAAAGAGTGAAATCCAGCATGAGAATCATTTGGGGCTGGGAGGCAGAGGTGGCAGTAAGCCAAGATCACACCACTACACTCCAGCCTGAGCAGCTCAGCAAGACTCTGTCTCCAAAAAACAACAACAAAACAACAACAAAACGAAATCCTTTCATTTGTGACAATGTGGATGAACCTGCAAGACTCTGTTAACTGAAACAAGCCAGACATAGAAAAACAAATATTGTATGATCAATCTTACTCATGCAGAATGTTAAAAAGTTTATCTCATAAAAGTAGAGGCTTGCATGCCTCATGGTTGCAGGCCTGTCATCGACATGCAGAGCGACAACAGCAAGTTCACAGACGTGCTCTGCCAGCAACCACATCCTCGGTCTAAGGACCATGTATCAATCCAGATGATTGTGGCTGAAGATGACAAGGTCACCGGCAGATGGCAACTTTGAAACCTATACTTCTTAAGCGAATTAATGCAGGAACAGAAAACCAAATACCAAATAATCCATGTTCTCATTTGTAAGTGGGAGCTAAACAATAGGTACATGTGGATTTAAAGATGGCAACAATAGAAACTGGGGACTACTACAGCAGGGAAGGAGAGAGTGGGACAAGGGTGGGTGACAGGATCATTTGTGCCAAACCTAAGCATCACACAATATACCCAGGTAACAAATCTACACATGTGCCCCCCGAATCTAAAATAAAAGTTGAAAAAAAAAAAAAAAAAAAAAAAAAACAGCCAAGCATGGTGGCTCACAGCTATAATCTCAGCACTTTGGGAAGTTTGAACCCAGGAGGCAGAGGCTGTAGTGAGCCGAGATCACACCACTGCCCTACAGACTGGGCAACAGACAGAAATTCTGTCTCTAAACAACCACCACCACCTATGTTATCTGCCTAGGGCCATTCACAGGATGGTAAATCAGATGACTCCATTCTCTGACTGACAAGGCTGATGACATCCTCTCAAAGAACTTCTGACTGCAGAGAATCATGGATGTGGAATATTTGTCATAAATAAATAGGAACTACCCCCCAACCCAAAAAAGCAGAGAGTAGAATAGTGATTACCAGAGGCCAGGGGGGTGAGGAGAGTAGTAAAGGGGAGGGCAGGGAGTGGGGTGGGGAGAAGCAGGTGAATGATTAAAGTTACCATCAGATATAGGAAGAGTAAGTCCTACTGTATAGTAAGGTGACTACAGTTAACAATAATATATTCTATATTTCAAAATTAACAAGAGCTCAGAAGTTTGATATCAGCCTGGGTAACGTGGCAAAACTCCATCTCTACTAAAAATACAAAAATAGCTGAGCATGGTGGTACGCATCTGTAGTCCCAGCTACTTGGGAGGCTGAGGAGGGACGATGGCTTAAGCCCAGGAGGCAAAGGTTGCAGTGTGCCATGATTAAGCCACAGCACTCCAGCTTGGACAACAAAGCCAGTCTCAAAAAAAAAAAAAAAAAAAATTAGCATGGTGTGGTGCATGCCTGTAGTACCAGCTAATCAGAAGGTTCACCTGAGCCCAGGTGGTCAAGGTTGCAGTGAGCTATGATCACACTACTGCATTCCAGCCTGAGCAAGAGACTCATATCTAAAAAAATTTTTAAAAAAAAGAAGACACAAAAGTTCACAAGTATTATGTAATGGCATTCATATGAGGTGTCCAGAAAGGGAAAATCCACAGAGACTGAAAGCAGACTGGCAGTTGCCAGGTATGGGGAAAAGAAACTGTGTAATTGGCAAGGGTCTCCTTCAAGTGATGGAAAGGTTTCAGAACCAGATGTGGTGACTGCACAGCACTATGAGTGCACTATAAATGCCACTGAATTGATCACTTTAAAACGGTTAATTTCATGCTATGTGAATTTCACCTAAGTTGTTTTTAAAATTAAATAGCAAGAAAAAAATTGGCAAAAGAGAGGCACTCCAGAGGAAAGGGCCAGAGAGATGGGTATCAACAACTTCTGAGTTTAAAAATCAGAGAGGCAGTGAGGCAATGAACAACTAGATAGAAGATCACAATGAATAATAAATGAAAAATAAAATGCAGTTTTCTTTATTACTAAATAATGTAAAATTTTTTAAATCATGCCTCAATAGAGCTGATAGATTTTTTTCCAATATTATTATATTTTCCATAGACCTTAAGGATATGAGAAATCTATATTTAGGCACATAAAGATTTTTCTAAGGTCCACTATGGAGCAAAACTTCAGTCTCTCAAAGGTCAAAGGCAAATAATTCCTTCTTAGGGTCAGTTTTCTTTCCCCCAAACATCTTTTATATACACGTGTGTGTGTGTGTGTGTGTGTGTGTGTGTGTGTGTATAAAAGATGTGTGTGTACATATACATGTACACATTTCATCAATAACTTCCTATACTTTATTAAACCCATTTATATTATTTTTCCATAAGTTATTGGGGTACAGGTGGTATCTGGTTACATAAGTTCTTTAGTAGTGATTTGTGAGATTTTGGTGCACCCATCACCCAAGCAGTATACACTGCACCATATTTGTAGTCTTTATCCGTCACCCACTTCCCACCCATCCCCGCAAGTCCCCAAAGTCCACTGTATCATTCTTATGCCTTTGTGTTCTCATAGCTTAGCTTTCACATATCAGTGAGAACATACGATGTTTGGTTTTCCATTCCTGAGTTACTTAGAATAATACTCTCCAATCTCATCCAGGTCACTGTAAACACTGTTAATTCATTCCTTTTTATGGCTGAGCAGTATTCCATCATTTACACACACACACACACACACACACACAAACACACACACACACACACACGACAGTTTATCCACTCATTGATGGACATTTGGGTTGGTTCCACGATTTTGCACTTGTGAATTGTGCCACTATAAACATGTGTGTGCAAGTTTATCTTTTTCAAATAATGACTTCTTTCCTCTGGGTAGATACCCAGTAGTGAGACTGCTGGATCAAATGGTAGTTCTGCTTTTAGTTCTTTAAGGAATCTCCACATTGTTTTCCATAGTGGCTGTACAAGTTTACATTCCCACCAGCAGTGTGAAAGTGTTCCCTGATCACCGCATCCACGCCAACATCTATTGTTTTTGATTTTTTTATTATAGCCATTCTTACAGAGTAAGATGGTATCGCATTGTGGTTTTGATTTGCATTTCCCTGATCATTAGTGATGCTGAGCATTTTCCAGATGTTTGTTAGCCATTTGTATATCTTCTTTTAAGAACTGTCTATTCATGTCCTTAGCCCATTTTTTGATGGGATTTTTTCTTTACTGATTTGTGTTGGTTGTAGATTCTGGATATTAGTCCTTTGTCAGATGTATAGACTGTGAAGAGTTTCTCCCACTCTGTGGGTTGGTTGTCTGTTTATTCTGCTGACTCTTCCTTTTGCTATGCAAAAGCTATTTAATTTAATTAGGTCCCAGCTATTTATTTTTTTTGTTTAATTTCATTTCCTTTTGGGTTCTTGGTCCCGAAATCCTTGCCTAAACCAATATATAGAAGGGTTTTTCCCAATGTATCTCCTAGAATTTTTTTTTTTAACAGAGTTTTGCGCGTTGCCCAGGCTGGAGTGCAGTGTGGTGATCTCGGCTTAGCAAAACCTCCACCTCCCGGGTTCAAGTGATTCTCCTGCCTCAGTCTCCCAAGTAGCTGGGATTACAGGCATGCACCACCACTCCTGGCTAATTTTGTATTTTTAGTAGAGACAGGGTTTCTCCATGTTGGTCAGGCTAGTCTCGAACTCCCAACCTCAGGTGATCCACCTGCCTAGGCCTCCCAAGGTGCTAGGATTACAGACGTGGGCCACCGCGCCCGGCCTTCTTTAGAATTTTTATAGTTTCAGGTCATTAAGTCCTTAATCTATCTTGTATTAAGATGAGAGATGAGAATCCAGTTTCATTCTCCTACATGTGGCTAGCCAATTATCCCAGGACCATTACTGAAAAGGGTATCTTTTCCTCATTTTATGTTTTTTTGTTTTGTCAAAGACCTGTTGGCTGTATTTGGGTTTATTTCTGGGTTCTCTATTCTGTTCCATTGGTCTATGTGCCTATTTTTATACCAGTATCATGCTGTTTTGGTGACTATGGCCTTGTAGTACAGTTTGAAATCAGGTAATGTGATGGCTCCAGATTTGCTCTTTTTGCTTAGTCTTGCTTTGGCTATGCAGGCTCTTTTTTTGTTCCGTATGAATTTTAGAATTTCTTCTAATTCTGTGAAGAATGATGGTGGTGATTTGATGGGGATTGCATGGAATTTGTAGATTGCTTTTGGAAGTATGGTCATTTTCACAATGCTGATTCTACCCATCCATGAGCATGGGATGTGTTTCCATTTGTTTGTGTCATCTATGATTTCTTTCAGCAGTGTTTTCTAGTTTTCCTTATAGAGGTCTTTTGACTCCTTAATTAAGTGTATTCCTAAGTATTTCAATTTTTTTGCAGCTACTGTAATAGGGATTGAGTTCTTGATTTGATTCTCTGCTTGGTCATTGTTGGTGTATAGAAGAGCCACTGATTTGTATACATTAATCTTGTATCCAGAAACTTTGCTGAATTCTTTTATTAGTTCCAGGAGCTTTCTGGAGGTGTTGTTAGGGGTTTCAAGGTAAACAATTATATTGTCAGCAAACAGTGACAGTTTGACTTCCTCTTTACTAATCTGGACACTCTTTTTCTTGTCTGATTGCTCTGGCTACGACTTCCAGTACTATGGGGAAGAGGATAGGTGAGAGTGGGCATCCTTGTCTCATTCTAGTTCTCAGAGGAAATGCTTTCAACTTTTCCCCATTCAGTATTACATTGGCTGTGGGTTTGTCATAGATGGCTGGGTTGTTCTGTTTCATTTTTTTCTAGACAGAGTCTTGCTCTGTCACCCCGGGTGGAGTGCAATGACGCCATCTCAGCTCGTTGCAACTTCCGCCTCCTGGTGAAGTTCAAGCGATTCTCCTGTCTCAGCCTCCAGAGTATCTGGAATTACAGGTGCCTGCCACCACACCCAGCTAATTTTTGCGTTTTTAGTAGAGATGGGGTTTCTCCATGTTGGCCAGGCTGGTCTCAAACTCCTGACTTCAGTTAATCCACCCACCTCAGCCTCCCAAAGTGCCGGGATTATAGATGTGAGCCACCACGCCTGACCCAGAGATGGCTTTTATTACATTGAGGTATGACCTTTGTATGACAATTTTGCTGAGAGTTTTAATCATAAAGGGATGCTGGATTTTGTCGAATGCTTTTTCTGCATCTATTGAGATAATCATGTGATTTTTGTTTTTGATTCTGTTTATGTGGGGTATCATATTTATTGACTTGCATATGTTAAAGCATCCCTGCACCCTGGTATGAAACCCACTTGATCATGGTAGATTACCTTTTTGATATGTTGTTGGATTCAGTTAGCTAGTATTTTGTTAAGAATTTGAGCATCTATGTTCATCAAGAATATCAGTCATCAAGGATATCAAGGATATCAGCTAATTTTGTATTTTTAGTAGAGATGCGGTTTCTCCATGTGGTCAGGTTGGTCTCAAACTCCTGACCTCAGGTGATCCACCCATCTCAGCCTCCCAAAGTGCTGGGATTACAGGCGTGAGCCCATGCCTGGCTTTGTTGGTAATTTTTTAATTACCATTTCAATCTTCCTGCTTGTTATTGGTCTGTTTAGGGTATCTAATTCCTCCTGATTTAAGTTAGAAGGGTTGTATTTGTCCTAAACCCATTTATAATACTCTCCTATAATCTAAATACTCAATTATGGAAAATGATTAAATAATGGAAAATCCAGAATGTAACAATGTGATGGCACTAACAGTGTTTATTAAAAGCATATAACATAGGAGTAGACATGAAACTGAATTTTTTTTAATTTTTAAAAAGCATATAATAGCCGGGCGCGGTGGCTCACGCCTGTAATCCCAGTACTTTGGGAGGCCGAGGCGGGTGGATCACGAGGTCAAGAGATCGAGACCATCCTGGTCAACATGGTGAAACCCCGTCTCTACTAAAAATACAAAAAATCAGCTGGGCATGGTGGCGCATGCCTGTAATCCCCGCTACTCAGGAGGCTGAGGCAGGAGAATTGCCTGAACCCAGGAGGCGGAGGTTGCAGTGAGCCGAGATTGCGCCATTGCACTCCAGCCTGGGTAACAAGAGTGAAACTCCATCTCACAAAAAAAAAGCATATAATAAATACAAAACAATTATAAGTGTTTTTTTTTTTTTTAATAGAAATAAGGTCTCATTATGTTGGCCAGGCTGATTTCAAATTCCTTAGCTGAGGCTATCCTCCTGCCTTGGCCTCCCAAAGTGCTAGGATTACAGACATGAGCCACCACTCCAGGCCAATAATTATAAGTTTTAAAATGTTTTAATAAATTGAATTAAATTACCTTATGTAAAAAATGTGCACAAGACAAGACTGAAAGAAATATTTGCCACTAATATAAAACTAAAATTACTGTCGGGAAAAAATTGTATAAGCAATCATAAAATTCCACTAAAATAAATACATGCTTCTATTAAAGGGAACATATCAATCAAAAATAACAAAACATATTCTTTTCCTTTTTTAGTTGGCAGTATGGGTTGAAACATACGTTCTTAATTCAAGAAATTTTACACTAACAAAACTTATCCCTGGAAACCAACAACTTATCAGCGATGCTCTATTTTTCCAGCTCAGCACCACTTCAGTTCAAATGCTACAGAAGAAAATCTGGTAACTTTAAATCTCAATTACTGATTATAGACATCAGAAAAAAGAACAAAGAATAAATCTAAGAATAAAAAGAGAAGAGAAACGCAGGGAGAGAATGAGGAGCCAGAATGAAAGAAGAGAAGATGGGTCAAGGAATGGGGAGAAATGGGAAAAGGAAAATTTAAAGAAGGTAGGGATAGGAGACCAGGAAATTTTAAAAACGGTAATAATAAAAAACAACTTGGGAAGGTTCAGGCCCTCTGACAAAGGGAGAAGAAAGCCCAAGGGCCACTGTATTAATGTTCCCATTTTCACTTCCTTTCCTTTTGCCTATCTGTCAAATTATTACAATACTCTCTAAAAGCAGCTTCCCGAAACAAAGTAGCAACTCAGAATCTCAATAAGCTATCATAGTCACACTTCTAAAATAATAGCTGCACTCAGGAATTTCCCAAGTTACAAATTAATCCAGGAAACTGCCTAATTTACATTAAAAGGTGGCTTTGGGAATCATCACATTTCAAGCCTGAGAAAAAAATTAACATATAACTCACAGCAACATTTATGTGTGTAACTGCTACTAACACGTCAATACTAGGTTATACTACATTCATGAGAAAGAAGTTTTCTGTCTTCTCTCTGGCGTCTCAGAGGCATTTTGGAACCTCAGCTTCCTCATCAATAAAATAAAGGTAGCAGACTGAATAACCAGCCAACTCTACACAGACCATAAATCTATAATGAGAGAATAATACGAAGAAAAAAATATTCATGTTTCCAAATTAAATATTGAGCATTCAAGATAAATGATGCCAATGTTTCTATTGACAAAATTAAAAGCCAGCAATCATACGTTCATTGTCCCTTTTTTTTTATTTTTTGAGACAGATTCTTGCTCTGTTGCACAGGCTGGAGTGCAGTGGCGTGTCCTCAGCTCACGGCAACCTCTGCCTCCTGGGTTCAAGCAATTCTCCTGCCTCAGCCTCCCAAGTAGCTGGGACTACAGGCGCGCACCACCATGCCCAGCTAGTTTTTGTATTCTTAGTAGAGATGGGGTTTCACTATGCTGGCCAGGCTGGTCTCAAACTCCTGACCTCGTGATCCAACTGCCTCGGCCTCCCAAAGTGCTGGGATTACAGGCATGAGCCACCACACCTGGCCTTTTTTTTTTTCTTACTGAGCCATAAAATCCAAGTCTGGAAACCATTTCCCTGTACCACATATAAAGTAACCTCAAATGATTCTTATTATAAAATTTTTTTAAAAGATACTTTTATATACCACCTGACATGCAAAAAGAGCTCCACAAAGGTTGACTAATTATTCAAACCAGCAACAATGTGATTAAAGAAGAAAAATGTTGAATTAAACATAACTTTCAAGGAAAAACATTTTTGAAGCACTCTACCAACAGATAAACTAGTATACCTATAGAAAACATGTAAAAAACAATTATTATTATTATTTTTTTTTTTTTTTTTGTACAGAGTCTCCCCCTGTCACTCAGGCTGCAGTGTGATGGAGCGATCTCGGCGCACTACAACCTCTGCCTCCCAGGTTCAAGCAATCCTCCTGTCAGCCTCCCCAGTAGCTGGTAATACAGGCATGCACCACCATGTCTGGCTCATTTTTTTGTATTTTTAGTAGAGATAGGTTTTTGCCATGTTGGCCAGGCTGGTCTCGAACTCCTGACTTCCAGTGATCCACCCACCTTGGCCTCCCAAAGTGCTTAGATTACAGGCGTGAGCCACAGCACCTGGCCAGAAAACATGTAAATATTTATTTGAACAGAACAGGATTAGAATCTTTTTTGTGTGAGTTAAGAATGTAACTGTGAAGAAGGAATTCAGTTTGTGAGACCTTGCTTTCAGTCAGTTTAAGTCTGAGAATTAGCCAGAAGACACTACTTTCAGGATCTATCACTGTGCACAAGCCCTGTTTGCAAAACTAAGCCTCCCCTTATTACTGTCTGCTGCACATTGGCGTACTTGGCTGAAAATGGAAGGCCAACAAAAGAGGTCACAGTACCCTGATTCATACTGAGGAACACTTCAATAGCTTCAGTAAGCTTTTCTTTATGCATCAATTTCCTTCAATTCAGCTGGAATAAAAAACTGGTTCAGGTTTTTCCTAAGCACCCCTGTTTTATGGCAAACTAAAAAAGAAAATTTGAGTCACTAGCCTACAGAAACAAGATTTAATGGGTCCTGACCTTGTGGAAAAGAGGGAAGTATGTTTATGTGGATATGGAAACAAATATGGATAAGATATTTTTATAATGGTGGTTCTTTTTTGGTGGTAGAATCACAAATTTAGCCTTTTGGTGTTTCCTTCTGTGTTATTTGTTTTCCAGGTTTTCCGTATTGAGCACATATGAATACATTTATCTATGATCAACACACACATACTTTGTAATTGGGGGAAAACAACTGGTAAGCGACAAGTACCGATAAGAGGGCTAAAAAGAAACACAATGCTATGTAATTCAACAGAGCACTGGAAAAAACACAAACAAAAAAATAACAGGTAACTAATGAAAGATAACTTCAGAGAGAGAAAAAAGAACAAAGAATAAATCAGTGGTTTCTAGACCAGTAAGCATACAAATGAGCCTAGGTTACAGATTTTATGAAGGTGTAACAGGTGTTTTACTTTATCAACAATAAAGAGTGCAATCCGTGATGAAGAGCTAACAATTATGAACTGCCCCAAATAACAGCATTACCACTCGTAGGCAAAAATTATAGGAAACAAAAACCAGGAAGAAATAGATAATGAATCTAATTTAGATCTAATCTATATTTGAATTTATATTGCTAGATCAAAAGCATCTTGAAAGCAGAATACACCTTTTCAAATACCCAAAGAACATCTTACAAAACTTGTGTAATATTAGGACACAAGGAAAAACCATAATAAATTTCCAAAATCAGAAGTAGCTGAGTCAGGCCGGGCGTGGTGCCTCATGCCTGTAATGGCAATACTTTGGGAGGCTGAGGCAGGCAGATCACTTGAGGTCAGTAGTTTGAGACCAGCCTAGCAAACATGGTGAAACTCCATCTCTACTAAAAACACAAAAAATATTAACCAGGCGTCGTGGCGCATGCCTGTAATCCCAGAGCTACATGGGAGGCTGAGGAAGGAGAATCACTTGAACCTATGAAAAGGGTTGCAGTGAGCCAAGATCACGCCACTGCACCCCAGCCTAAGCAACAGAGTGAGACTCCGTCTCAAAAAATAAGTAGCTGAGTCAATAACCAGAGCAATCTCAACTCACTGCAACCTCCACCTCCCAGGCTCAAGCAATTCTCCCACCTCAGCCTCCTGAGTACCTGGGATTACAAGTGCCTGCCACCATGCCCAGCTAATTTTTGTATTTTTAGTAGAGACAGGGTATCATCATGGTGGCCAGGCTGGTCTCAAAGTCCTGACCTCAGGTGATCCACCTGCCTCAACCTCCCGAAGTTCGGGGACTACAGGAGTGAGCCACTGTGCCCGGCCTCCAATGGGATTTTAATGTATCCAAAATATAGAAAATGTGTCTAAATTTGTATTTACAAAATAATATTGGTGCCAAAAAACTTCAGAAAAATCTCATCTATAAATACATATATGAAACTCCTCAATAAAAAAGTACCAACCAAAATTACTAGTACATTATAGGAATAAACCATGTCTCAGTGAGATTTGTTTCACAAATAAAGTCCAACACCAACACCAACACCAACACCAACACCAAGAATTCTGTTGATATAATTCAGCATGCATTAAATGCTCAAAGAAGAAAAATCATATGGTTATCTCCTTTACACGAGTTTTAAAAGACAAAAAAAACCTGTAACTCTCATCTAATACCAAATATCAAAGGATGCTGACAGTGGGGAAACTACAGGAGTACTCCCACAAAGGACAGCAACAAGACAAAGATGTCCATTATTATCACAATTGCTTAGCATTATTTCATATTAGATGGGAGAAATAAAAAGTATAAAAACTAAGAAAAGAAACCTTCCCAGGAAAACCCAAAAACTGACAAGAGAATACTATAAAGTATTTCTGGATACAAAATTAACATTCTGAAACAAATTAATACTCTGAAGTAGCCTTCATATATTTATGGCCAGATAATAAATACAATGTGCTGAAACAAGAGTATTGCTTAAGTCCAGGAGTTCAAGGCCAGCCTGGGCAACACTGCAAGTAGAAAGAAAAAGAAAAAGACAGACAGACAGACAGACAGACAAAGAGGAAGAGGAAGAGAAGAGGAGAGGAGAGGCGAGACGGGAGAGGTGAGAGGGGAAAGGGGGAGGGGGGAGGGGAGAGGGGGGAGGGGAGGGGGGGGGAGGAGAAGGGGGAGGGGGAGGGGACGGGGAGGAGAGAGAAGGGGAGGGGAGGGGAGAGCAAGATTCCAACAAAAGAAGGAAGGAAGGAAGGAAGGAAGGAAGGAAGGAAGGAAGGAAGGAAGGAGGGAGGGAGGGAGGGAGGGAGGGAGGGAAGGAGGGAGGGAGGGAGGGAAGGAAGGAAAAGAAAGAGAAGAAAGAGAAGAAAGAGAGAGGAAGGAAGGGAAGGGGGGGAAGGGGAGAGGGGAGGGAGGGAAAAGAGAAAGAGAAAAGGATAGAGAGAGGAAAACAAAAGAAAAAATTATAATTAAGCAAAAGCAGAAAAAAAGAAAAAACCTCTGAAGAAAATGTAGACTAGCCTATTAAATATTAAAATATTAGAAGACACAACATTGAAAGTGGTATTGTACTGGTACAAAAACAGATTAATGGAACAAAGTAGAAATCCCTAAAAATACCCAAAATATGAACATTTGGTATACAATAAAGCTGCTTTTTAAAATCTGTGAAGTCATGAGACAACTGGGTAGTCACGGAGAAAAAAGTAAAATCCGATGCTTGCTTCACACTGCATGCCAAAATAAATTCCAGATGGATCAAAGGTATAGTAACATTATATAACTGACCAAATGTAGAAATACTATTTTCACTCTACACATACAGCTAGTGAGCCAAAATAACCCAAATTTCTAAGACTTTCATAATCTTATGAAAAACTTAGAAAATGAAGGGTTTCAGTTTTTAAGTCAAGACGCTGTAATACATAAGTTTTCTCACTAACTAAATTTATTCTTCTTTTTTTTTTGAGACAGGGTCTCACTCTGTCACCCAGGCTGGAATGCAGTGGCACAATCTTGACTCACTGCAGCCTCAACCTCCTGAGCTCAAGCGATCCTCCCACCTTAGCCTCCTGAGTACAGCTGGGACCACAGGCACACAACACCATGCTCAGCTGATTTTTTGTAGCAATGGGATTTTGCCATGTCACTCAGGCTTAGTCTTAATTTTCAAATGAGGTTTTACCAAAGTTATTAATGATAAGGTATACTTAAGGCTGTAAGCAAAGCAACTAGCTCTACAGTCAAACCACCCTGAGCACTCCTAATCTTGTCTGATCTCAGAAGCACGGTTGAGCCTGGTTAGTACTTGGAAGAGAGAAACACAACTAATGACTGAATACAGAGCTCATTTCACATAGTTCTTTTATTTTTCTTTCTTTTTTTTTTTAATTTATTTATTTTTTCAACAACCCAGTATCTTTTGACTTCAACTTTTTTTTCCGCACATAGTTCAATAAAAAGATATTACGGTTGAAATGCAACTCCCTAAAAATTAAAAAGTGACAAATAAGTACATACAGAGAAAAAGTAGTATTGTAAAAGTAAATTATTGACCCAATCTGATTTATTAAGAACTGCAGGTAGGCCGGGCATGGTGGCTCAGGCCTGTAATCCCAGCATCTTGGGACGCTGGGTGGATTACGTGGTCAAGAGTTTGAGACCAGCCTGGCCAACATGGTGAAACCCCATCTCTACTAAAGATACAAAAAAATTAGCCAGATGTGGTGGTGGGCGCCTGTAATCCCAGCTACTTGGGTGGCTGGGGCAGGAAAATCTCAGAGGTTGCGGTGAGCCAAGATCGCGCCAGGGCACTCCAGCCTGGGCAACAGGGTGAGACTCTGTCTTAAAAAAATAACATAAATAAAGAACTGCAGCTAATTCCAAAATGGGTCAAGAAAATCCAGATGAAGATTTTTCTTAGCTCTGGTCTCCTCTTAATCCTCCAAGCATATAGTACAGTGTCAAATCTTTAGCAGGGGTGGCTTTTCTCCCTTCAAACTTTCCTAATAGATAATTGTGTAACTAACAATTCTACCTAACATGTAATTTGAGAATACAAATAGACAAAACAATACCCTTAAAATGAAAAAGTTAAAACTATAATATCTTGTAGTTACCAATAAACAGTCTGAAATTATAAGTCCTGTGAGACTACCTTAATGGAAGAACAAGAAAGGAATGACTTGTTAAAAATCAGAATGGGAGTCATGACATAAAAGCATTAGCCAGGGCTGGGTGTGGTTGCTCACGCCTGTAATCCCAGCACTTTGGGAGACTGGAGGATCACTTGAGCCCAAGAGTTCAAGACTAGCCTGAGCAACATAGTGACAACCTGTCTCTATAAAAAATACAAAAACTGGCCAGGTGTGGTGGTATAGGCCTGTAGTCGCAGCTACTCAGGAGGCTGAGACAGGGGATACCTGAGCCTGGGGAGATAGAAGCTGCAGTGAGTAGTGACAGCACCACTGCACTCCAGCCTGCACTCTCACTCTGGGTGACAGAGTTAGACCTTGTCTCAAAAAAAATAAAAGCAGGGCCCGGAGCAGTGGCTCACGCCTGCAATCCCAGCACTTTGGGAGGCCGAGGCGGGTGGATCATGAGGTCAGGAGTTCGAGTAGAGCCTGACCAACATTTGAAACCCTGTCTCTACTAAAAATACAAAAATTAGCTGGGCGTGGTAGCACATGCCTGTAATCCCAGCTACTAGGGAGGTTGAGGCAGGAGAATTGCTTGACAAAAATTAGCTGGACGTGGTGGCACATGCCTGTAATCCCAGCTACTCAGGAGGCTGAGGCTGCAGAATTGCTTGAACCCAAGAGACTGAGGTTGCAGTGGGCCGAGATCACGCCATTGCACTCCAGTCTGGGCAACAGAGCAAGACTCTGTCTCAAATAAATAAATAAACTAAAAGCATTAGCCAATCAGAAATTTCAAGTCAGTATCTCAACCAATTCATTACAATTTATTTAAAATATTTTATTCAGAGAATTCAGTAAAAGTACAATGTCCTCAAGAGGAAATCTGACCACAAACCTGTCAATTTAATCTTGCAACTGAAAAAATACTGGTTGGCAAAAAAAAAAGTCAGGAAGTTATTGAACCAAAAATATCATTTCCTTCCCAACTCTAATAATCATATCACAATTTACACCAGAATGCAGGAGAGACAAGAGCACCCTGGATGGTTGAAAGATTTGTAGAATCAGTCAAAACCTCTGAATGGAGAAGAAAAGAATTTTTAGGGCTTCTTTCATAAAATGAGACTACTGGAGTAAATGATCTCACATTCTTTCCTGAATTTAGGGAATGGAGATAGATTATTTTCTAACTATGAATTTCATTGGTTTTTCTAGTCTTATACATATAAAAATGATAGCACAAGACTTTATCTTAATTTTCAGGGCACATAAAAAAAAATAAAAATTGGGTGTGGACTGTGTATACCTGACTCAGCAAGACAAGTATACTTGACTCAGCAAGTATATACAATCCACGCCAATTTTTTTTTAAGAAGAAAATCCTTACTATTTGACACTATTTTCCTCAACAAATAACTAATACAATACTAATTGATTAGCTTGTTGTTGTTGTTGTTGTTTTGAGACAGAGTCTTGCTCCGTCACCAGGCACCAGGCTGGAGTGCAGTGGCACAATCTCGGCTCACTGCAACCTCCGCCTTCCAGGTTCAAGCAATTCTCCTGCCTCAGCCTCCCGAGTAGCTGGGACTACAGGCGCGCACCACCACGCCCAGCTGATTTTTTTTTTTTGTAATTTTTGGTAGAGATGGGGTTTCACCATGTTGGCCAGGATGGTCTCAATCTCCTGACTTCGTGATCCGCCCGCCTCGGCCTGTTGTTTTGAGACAGAGTCTCGCTCTGTCTTCTGCACTCTGGAGTGCAGCAGTGAGATTCTTGTGTCTCACTCTCCTGAGTAGCTGGTATTACAGGCATGTGCCATCACACCCAGCTAATTTCTGTATTTTTAGTAGAGACAGGGTTTCATCATGTTGCCCAGGCTGGTCTCAAACTCCTGACCTCAAGTGATCTGCCTGTCGTGGCTTCCCAAAGTGCTGGGATTGCAGGCATGAACCACCACGCCCAGTCTCTAACTGGTTAATTTTAAAACAAAAAGAAGTTACCATACTAGGAGCTATTAATTAGACCTGAAATAAGTAATCACAAACATAATTTTTTTGTTCTTCCAGGAGTATTTCAAACTCAGTGGATTGTATCATTGTTTCCATCCTGTGAAATCTGAATGATTTTTCCCACAGAAATAATTAAGTAATAGAGCCTTGTTCACAAAACTTGAAAACTCAAATCCTTAAGAGAACACTGTAGAGGACTAAAGGACAAACAATATAAGGATGGAACAACTTCACACGGTGTCAAAGATTTATGGGGAGAGAAAAAGGATTCTTAAGTATTTCACATGCTTATGAAATGTGTATGCTAAAATAAATATCAGGACAGACGTCTTTATTTAAACTTCTATCAAATATTGAAGAAACAGATTATTACTATTTTATTTAACCTACTCGGACACATAAAATGGGAACAAATATATACTTGCAGCTTATCAATTTATTCAGAATTTGTTTATTATCTGTTTTCCCCACTAGTCTTTAAGCACTATGAGGACAAATACCACTTCTGTCTCATTCACCATTACACCAAGCATAGTGCCTGGCCGCAGTAGTGCTCAGTTAAGTCCTGCTGAATCAATGTTGCTCAATTTTAAGTTCTCATATGAGATCAGCATAATACTGATACCAAAAACGGACAAAGGAGAAAAAAGAACCAGAAACATACTTAATTTTTGTTAATCGTTGTTTTTAGAGAAAGGGTCTTGCTCTGTTGTCCATGCTGGAGCGAAGTGGCATGAACATAGCTCACTACAGCCTCAAACTCCTGAGCTCCAAAGATCCTCCTACCTCAGCCTCTCAAGTATCTGGGACTACAGGAATGAGCCACCAAACCCAGCTGATTATTTATGTTTTATACATACATACCCAAATCCTAATTAAAATAGTAGCAAATTAAATTAAACAGAAAAATCCTGACCGTAGGAAGCTTTTAGGAAAAGTGATTCAGTTTCCTTCAACACAAAAAAGCAAGATGGAAGGAGAACCTACAAGCTGAAAAAGATCTTAAAGACTACATCTCAATCAATTACAACTTACAGACCTTATTTGAGTCCCAATCCAATAAAACAATAGGGAACATGAACACTACATGAATCTTTGATAATTTGTTAAAGAATAAGTTCAGCTTTCCCATCTTGCAAGATGGCGGGTGAAAAAGTTGAGAAGCCGGATACTAAAGAGAAGAAACCTGAAGCCAAGAAGGCTGATGCTGGTAGCAAAGTGAAAAAGGGTAACCTCAAGGCTAAAAAGCCCAAGAAGGGGAAGTCCCATTGCAGCCGCAATCCTATTCTTGTCAGAGGAATTGGCGGGTATTCCCGATCTGCCATGTATTCTAGAAAGGCCATGTACAAGAGGAAGTACTCAGCGGCTAAATCCAACGTTGAAAAGAAAAAGGTTCTTGCAACTTAGAAAACCAGCTGGTGGTGACAAAAACAGCAGTGCCCGAGTGGTTAAACTTCAGAAAATGCCTAGGTATTATCCTACTGAAGATGTGCCTCGAAAGCTGTTGAGCCACGGCAAAACACCCTTTAGTCAGCACGTGAGAAAACTGCGAGCCAGCATTACTCCTGGGACCATTCTGATCAACCTCACTGGACGCCACAGGGGCAAGAGGGTGGTTTTCCTGAAGCAGCTAGCTAGTGGCTTGTTACTTGTGACTGGACCTCTGGTCCTCAATTGAGTTCCTTTGCGAAGAACGCAACAGAAATTTGTCACTGCCACGTCAACCAAAATTGATATCAGCAATGTAAAAATCCCAAAACATCTTACTGATGCTTACTTCAAGAAGCAGCAGCTGTGGAAGCCCACACACCAGGAAGGTGAGATCTTCAACACAGAAAAAGACAAATACAAGATTACAGAGCAGCGCAAGATTGATCCGAAAGCTGTGGACTCACAAATTTTACCAAAAATCAAAGCTATTCCTCAGCTCCAGGGCTACCTGCGGTCTGTGTTTGCCCTGACAAATGGAATTTATCCTCACAAATTGGTGTTTTAAATGTCCTAATAATCTAATTAAATAACTGATTACCTTAAAAAAAAAAAAAAGAGTAAGTTCATTTCTCACAGTTAGGATAATGCTATTATAGTAATTTATGTGATCTTTCAGAAATATACAAAAATAACTTAGATTAAATGATATGACTGGGGTTTGCTCTAAAATAACTGAGCAGAGGGTATGTATAAAATTGACAGTTACTGGAGCTGTATGGTGTTATGACATATATGTGTATGTGT
>NW_022436982.1:531203-532904 GCF_009761245.1 Sapajus apella
ACTCCCATAGACCTTTTTTAGAGTCTTTTGTTATAATGTTACTTATGTCAGGTCTCAAGGGCAGGCCTCAGGAAACAGAATCTCTCAGACCTTCTCCCACTCTCCCTTCAACTGTCCTAAGGTGGAACTCTTACTAATATCTCTCCCAATACCCCTTTCTCATTGTGGATCTTAAGAACCTCCCCAGGCCAAGCAAGATGGCTTATTCCCATTCAGGATTTTGGGAGGCAGAAGTGGAAGGATCACTTGAGGTCAGGAGTTTGAGACCAACACAGTAAAACCCCATCTTTACTAAAAATACAAAAATTAGCCAGGCATGGTGCCACATACCCGTAATCTCAGCTACTCGGAGGTGGGGGCTGCAGTAAGCCAAAATGGTGCCACTGCACTCCAGCCTGGGCAACAGAATCAAAGAGTGTCTCAAAAATAAATAAATAAATAGCTGGGCACGGTGGCTCATGCTTGTAATCCCAGCACTTTGGGAGGCTGAGGTGGGCGGATCACCTGAGGTCAGGAGTTCGAGACCAGCCTGACCAATATGGTGAAACTCCATCTTTAAAAAAATAATAATAATAAATAATAAATAAATAAGAGGAGGCCAGGCGCTGTGGCTCACGCCTGTGATCCCAACACTTTGGGAGGCCAAGGCAGGCGGATCACCTGAGGTCAGGAGTTCAAGACCAGCCTGACCAACATGGAGAGAAACTCTGTCTCTACTAAAAATACAAAAAATTAGCAGGGCATGGTAGCACATGCCTGTTATCCCAGCTGCTCGGGAGGCTGGGGCAGGAGGCTCTCTGGAACCCAGGAGACAGGGGTTGTAGTGAGCCAAGATCACACCATTGCACTCCAGCCTAAGCAACAAGAGCGAAACTTAGTCTCAAAAACAAAGAAAAAAAACAGGGAGAGACCCTCCCCAGAGAGAGTCCCACTCTGTACTTTGGGAGAAGGAATGCTGACGCTGACATCATGAAGCTTCCACAAAAACTCAAGAGGACTAGATTTGGAGACCTTCCAGCTAGCTCACCACCTGGATGGAGGTTCATGGATGCTAATGCCCCAGAGAGGACATGGAAAGTCAGTGCACCTTCCCCCATACTTGCCAGACAAATCTCTTCACCTGTATCCTTTCTAAAGAAATAGCCTTTAGAATAAACCAGTAAACATACAAGTGTTCCCTTGAATTCTGTGAAACACTCTAGCAATCGAGGATCAAGGGAACCCCAACATGAGTGAAGTCGGTGGTCAAAAGCATTTGAGGCCCAGACTTGTGACGGATGAGGGTTAGGGAGCAATCTCAGAGACTCTGCATTCAATCAGCAGGATCAGACACTATCTCCAGGTAGATAGTGTCGGCATTGAACTGTAGGACGCTCAACTGATACCAGCTCTTCAGCGTGTGGGGAAAACTGCCCACACATTTGGCCACAGAATTCTTTTTCTGTGTTGATAATTGTGGTGGTGTGTGAGTAGAAAAAAAATTTTTTTAAGTTTTTACAAAGCAGGATGAATCTACATTTTTGTTGCTATTGTTGCTGTTGTTGGGACAGAACCTCAGTCTCCTACCCAGGCAGTACAGCAGTGGCACGAACTCAGCTCACTGCAACCTCCACCTCCCGGTTCAAGTGATTCTCCTGCCTCAGCCCCCCAAATAGCTGGGATTACAGACGCGCACCACCACACCCACTAATTTATATATAT
>NW_022436982.1:533004-533881 GCF_009761245.1 Sapajus apella
GAGGTTCGCTCTTGTTGCCCAGGCTGGAGTGCAATGGCGCGATCTCGGCTCACCGCAACCTCCGCCTCCTGGGTTCAGGCAATTCTCCTGCCTCAGCCTCCCAAGTAGCTGGGATTACAGGCACGCGCCACTATGCACAGCTGATTTTTTGTATTTTTAGTAGAGATGGGGTTTCACTATGTTGACCAGGATGGTCTCGATCTCTTGACCTCGTGATCCACCCGCCTCGGCCTCCCAAAGTGCTGGGATTACAGGCATGAGCCACCGTGCCCGGCCTTAATTTTTATATTTTTAGTACAGATGAGGTTTCACCATGTTGGCCAGGCTGGTCTTGAACTCCTGACTTCAGGTGATCCAGCCACCTCAGCATCCCAAAGTTCTAGGATTACAGGCTTGAGCCACCACTCCCAGCCAAATCTACTTTTATGCGTTTGGAACTTTCCAAAATAAAGAACTAAAACAAGGCTGGATGCCATGGCTGGCACCTGTAATCCTAGCACTCTGGGAAGCCAAGGCAGGCACAAGTTTGAGACCAGCCTGGGCAACATGATGAAACTGTGTCTCTACAAAAAATACAAAAATTAGCCAGGCGTAGTGGCATACCTGTAGTCCCAGCTACTTGGGGGGTCTGAGACAGGAGGATCACTTGAACTTCCTTTACTTGAGGAAGTAAAGGCTGCAATGAGCCAAGATCACGCCACTGTACTCCAGCATGGGTGACAACAAAATGAAGCCTTGTCTTTAAAAAAAAAAAAAAATGCCCAGCGCGGTGGCTCACGCCTGTAATCCTAGCACTTTGGGAGGCTGAGGTGGGTGGATCACCTAAGGTCAGGAGTTCAAGACCAGCCTAGCCATCATGGTGAAACCCCATCTTAAA
>NW_022436982.1:533981-534354 GCF_009761245.1 Sapajus apella
GGAGGCTGAGGCAGGAGAATTGCCTGAACCCAGGAGGCGGAGGCTGCAGTGAGCCGAGATCGCGCCATTGCACTCCAGCCTGGGTAACGAGAGCGAAACTCCATCTCAGAAAAATAAATAAATAAATAATAAAAAATAAATCAAAAAAATAAAAAATAAAAAAATTAAAATTAAAATGCTAAAAAGTCCTCTGTAAAGGAGACACACAAAACATTTTTTAAAAGGCTAGGCCTGCCAGGCGCGGTGGCTCAAGCCTGTAATCCCAGCACTTTGGGAGGCCGAGGCGGGTGGATCACGAGGTCAAGAGATCGAGACCATCCTGGTCAACATGGTGAAACCCCGTCTCTACTGAAAATACAAAAAATTAGCTGGG
>NW_022436982.1:534454-537955 GCF_009761245.1 Sapajus apella
GGCTTATGTCTGTAATTGTAGCACGTTGAGAAGTGCAGGCAGGAGGGATGCTCAGTTAGCTCAGGTGTTAGTTAGAGATCATCCTGAGTAACAAAGCAGAACTCTGTCTCTATAAAAACTATAAAAATTAGTCGAGTGTGGTGGTCCCAGTTACTGGGGAGACTCAGGTAGGAGGATTGCTTAAGCCCAGCAGGTTAAGACTGTATTAGGCCCAGATCATACCACTACACTCCAGCCTTAGCGACAGAGTGAGATCCTGTCTCAAAAAAATAAACAATAAAAGCTAACTAATTATTTTGGCTCTCTGAGCAGCACCATGGCGGCTGGCAAGAACAAGCGCCTTACGAAAGGCGGCAAAAAAGGAGCCAAGAAGAAAGTGGTTGATCCATTTTCTAAGAAAGACTGGTATGATGTGAAAGCACCCACTATGTTCAATATAAGAAATATTGGAGGGGGGGAGGATCCAAGATGGCCGATTAGGAGCAGCTCAGGATTGCACCTCCCAGTGAAAGCACAGAGGGTGAGTGGACTCAGCATTTCCAGATGGATTTTTATTGCCCACAGACCAGGAGATTCTCAAGTGGAGGAGCCCCACGGCCCCAGCGAGGCTGTCTGGCCGGCACCACTGCTTTGCTGGCGCCCTCGGGCGGCGGTTCTCCATACAAAATACACGGTCCGGGCACCGTTTTAGCTGGTGATTGGAGTTCTGGGAAGGCAGAGTCGCCCATTCATCTGATTAAAAAGGGGACTGAAACAGGGAGCCAGGCCAGGAGATTCCTGGGCAAAAAAACGCCGTGAATTTCAGCGCCGGTGTTTCACCCAGCGCAGTGGGTCGCCGCATGGGAAATCACACAGATCCCAGCGACTTTTCAACCGCGACTGGAACTCCTGGGAGACAAAAAAAGAAAAGTCTCTGAGGCAAGGAGCCAGGTGATCAGGCTCGTCCCACCCCCACAAAAAAACAGCAATTGGAAACGCTCTGGGTTGAGAGTTTCACAGCAAGCACAGCTGAACCCAGGAAGGTCCAGCTCTGTGGAGGAGGGGCGTCCGCCATTACCGAGGCAGTCCACCACTATGAAGGATTGCTGAGGCAGCCCGCCATTGCCGAGGCAACCCGCCACTACAGAGAGAGTCGCCAATACAAAGGTGTTCTTTGAAACCAACCAGAACGAAGACACAACATACCAGAATCTCTGGGACACATTTAAAGTGGTCTCTAGAGGAAAATATATAGCAATAAATGCCCACATTAGAGGCAAGAAGAGATCTAAAATTGACACCTTGTCCTCAAAATTGAAAGAACTAGAGGAGCAAGATCAAAAAAAACTCAAAACCTAGCAGAAGACAAGAAATAAGTAAGATCAGAGCAGAACTGAAAGAGATAGAGACACAAAAAACCCTTCAAAAAATCAATAAATCCAGGAGCTGGTTTTTTGAAAAGATCAACAAAATAGACCGCTAGCCAGATTAATAAAAAAGAAAAGAGAATAATCAAATAGATTCAATAAAAAATGATAAAGGGGATATCACCACAGATTCCACAGAAATACAAACCATCATCAGAGATTATTACAAACAACTCTATGGACATAAACTAGTAAACCTGGAAGAAATGGATAAATTCCTGGACACTTGCATCCTCCCAAGCCTAAACCAGGAAGAAGTCGAAACCCTGAATAGACCAATAACAAGGTCTGAAGTTGAGGCAGCAATTAAGAGCCTACCACCCAAAAAAAAGCCCAGGTCCAGATGGGTTCACAGCCGAATTCTACCAGACATACAATGAGGAGCTGGTACCATTCCTTCTGAAACTATTCCAAACAATACAAAAAGAGGGAATTCTTCCCAAATCATTTTATGAGACCAACATCATCCTGATACCAAAACCCGGCAGAGACTCAGCAAGAAAAGAAAACTTCAGGCCAATATTCATGATGAACACAGATGCAAAAATCTTCAATAAAACACTGGCAAGACAATTGCAACAGCACATCAAAAAGCTTATCCACCATGATCAAGTAGGATTCATCCCAGGGATGCAAGGCTGGTTCAACATACACCAAGTCTATAAAAGTAATTCATCATATAAACAGAACCAAAGACAAAAACCACATGATAATCTCAATTGATGCAGAGAAGGCCTTTGACAAAATTCAACAGCCCTTTATGCTAAAAACTCTCAATAAACTAAGGTATTGACGGAATGTATCTCAAAATAATAAAAGCTATTTACGACAAACCAACAGCCAATATCATACTGAATGGGCAAAAACTGGAAGCATTCCCTTTGAAATCTGGCACTAGACAAGGATGCCCTCTCTCACCACTCCTATTCAATATAGTACTAGAAGTTCTAGCCAGAGCAATCAGGCAAGAAAAAGAAATAAAGGGTATTCAAATAGGAAAGGAGGAAGTCAAATTGTCTCTATTTGCAGACGACATGATTGTTTATCTAGAAGACCCCATCATCTCAGCCCCAAATCTCCTGAAACTGATAAGCAACTTCAGCAAAGTCTCAGGATACAAAATCAATGTGCAAAAATCACAAGCATTTCTATACACCAATAACAGACTTAAAGAGAGCCAAATCAAGAACGAACTGCCATTCACAATTGCTACAAAGAGAATAAAATACCTAGGAATACAACTAACAAGGAACGTAAAGGATCTCTTCAAGGAGAACTACAAGCCACTGCTCAACGAAATAAGAGAGGACACAAACAGATGGAGAAACATTCCATGTTCATGGTTAGGAAGAATCAATATCGTGAAAATGGCCATACTGCCCAAAGTAATTTATAGATTCAATGCTATCCCCATCAAGCTACCAATGACCTTCTTCACAGAACTGGAAAAAAACACCTTAAACTTCATATGGAATCAAAAGAGAGCCCACATAGCCAAGTCAATTCTAAGCAAAAAGAACAAAGCAGTAGGCATCACACTACTGGACTTCAAACTATACTACAAGGCTACAGTAATCAAAACAGCATGTTACTGGTACCAAAAGAGAGATATAGACCAATGGAACAGAACAGAGGACTCAGAGGCAACACAACATATCTACAACTATCCGATCTTTTGACAAACCTGACAAAAACAAGCAATGGGGAAAGGATTCCCTGTTTCATAAATGGTGTTGGGAAAACTGGCTAGCCATGTGCAGAAAGCAGAAACTGGACCCCTTCCTGACACCTTACACTAAAATTAACGCCAGATGGATTAAAGACTTAAACATAAGACCCAACACCATAAAAACCCTAGAAGAAAATCTAAGCTAAATCATTCAGGACATAGGCGTAGGGAAGGACTTCATGACCAAAACACCAAAAGCATTGACAACAAAAGCCAAAATAGACAAATGGGACCTAATCAAACTCCACAGCTTCTGCACAGCAAAAGAAACAGTCATTAGAGTGAACCAGCAACCAACGGAATAGGAAAAAATTTTTGCAGTCTACCCATCTGACAAAGGGCTGATATCCAGAATTTACAAAGAAC
>NW_022436982.1:547955-560980 GCF_009761245.1 Sapajus apella
AAAAAAAAAAAAAAAAAAAAAAAAAAAAAAAAAAAAAAAAAGATATAATGATCTAGAAGAAAGAAATGGGGAAGTTACTGCCTATATCCTTCCCCATGAAACTACAGAAGGAAATGTTAACACTCTCAAACTACAGAAAGATTTTGGGCTAGCAGCGGTGGCTCACACCTATAATCCCAGCACTTTGGGAGGCTGAGGCGGGCGAATCACCTGAGGCAGGAGTTCGAGACCAGCCTGATCAACATGGAGAAATCCCCTCTCTACTAAAAATACAAAATTAGCCGGGCACGGTGGCTCAAGCCTGTAATCCCAGCACTTTGGGAGGCCGAGGCGGGTGGATCGCGAGCTCAAGAGATCAAGACCATCCTGGTCAACATGGTGAAACCCCGCCTCTACTAAAAATACAAAAAATTAGCTGGGCATGGTGGCACGTGCCTGTAATCCCAGCTACTCAGGAGGCTGAGACAGGAGAATTGCCTGAGCCCGGGAGGCGGAGGTTGCGGTGAGCCGAGATCGCGCCATTGCACTCCAGCCTGGGTAACAAGAGTGAAACTCTGTCTCAAAAAAAAAAAAAAAAAACACCACAAAATTAGCCAAGTGTGGTGGCACATGCCTGTAATCCCAGCTACTCAGGAGGCTGAGGTAGGAGAATCACTTGAACCAGAGGCAGAAGTTGTGGTGAGCTGAGATAGCACCACTACACTCCAGCCTGAGTGACGAGCAAAACTCTGTCTCAAAAAAAATAAAATAAAAAAGAAAAAGCAAAAAACGTCCTTCTAAGATGTTTCCATATCAGCTCTTCCACAATCCACAATTATTCTTGATAAAGCCCAATGCTGTAAAAACTAGACATCAAAAAAAATCTATGAATACATTTTAGTAGAAGTGCTAACAGCTTAGAATGAATGACTCATTATCAACTGTATACAATACTGCCCACACAAGAAAGGTCTCATTGTCAAATCACATTAACATTTAATAAGATGGACATCTCATTCATAAATCTGTTGATGTCTCAGTTTTGGACAATGTATGTAACAAGTAAGGCACAATCCAACCTGCTTTTAAAACTCTGTCGTTCTATAACTCCAAAGATATAATAAGAAAGCAACTCCTAAGAAGTTTGCCTTTGCCGGGAGCGGTGGCTCAAGCCTGTAATCCCAGCACTTTGGGAGGCCGAGGCGGGTGGATCACGAGGTCAAGAGATCGAGACCATCCTGGTCAACATGGTGAAACCCCGTCTCTACTAAAACTACGAAAAATTAGCTGGGCATGGTGGTACGTGCCTGTAATCCCAGCTACTCAGGAGGCTGAGGCAGGAGAATTCCCTGAACCCAGGACGCGGAGGTTGCGGTGAGCCGAGATTGCGCCATTGCACTCCAGCATGGGTAACAAGAGCGAAACTCCGTCTCAAAAAAAAAAAAAAAAAAAAAAAAGTTTGCCTTTGTAATCAAGCAGATATTGAAACTAAATGTCAGATGAGATACCACATTATAGATAGGTATACTATTGTACTTATTAAAACAGTATGCTTGGCAGCAAAGAAGGATTTCTCAAAAGTGATATAAGCACAAACCATGAAAAACTGAAAAATTCAGTTCATTATGAGCTTTTCTCACCAGAAGACTACGAAGAGATGAAAAGTCAAGTCACAAATTGGGAAAGGGTATTTGCAACCTACAAATTAACAAATAATTAGTATCTAAAATGTATAAAGAACTTTTTTTTTTGAGACAGTCTGGAATGCAGTGGCGTAATCTCGGTTCACCGTAACCTCCACCTCCTGGGTTCAAGCAATTCTCCTGCCTCAGCCTCCTGAGTAGCTGGGACTACAGGTGAGCACCACCACGTGCAGCTGATATTTTTTATTTTTTTTAGTAGAGACGGGTTTCACCATGTTGGCCAGGATGGTCTCGATCTCTTGACCTCGTGATCCGCCCACCTCGGCCTCCCAAAGTGCTGGGATTACAGGCATAAGAACTCTTAAAAATCAATCAGAAAAAGAGAAACGACCAAAAAAAAAAAATGACAATCAACTTGAATACACATTTCGCAGAAGCAAAAATGGCCAATAAATATACATGAAAAGATGGCCAGGTTCAGGAAATGTTGATTAAAAACACTACAGATACAATTTCAAACCCACCAGATTAGGGGAAAAAAAATTTTAAGTCTGACAGTATCAAGTGTTGGGGAGGAAGTGAAGCAACTGAAACAACACTGCTGGCTCTTGACTCAGTAACCACAAGATTTACAATTACCATGAGCCAATTCAGTGACTCAAACACTGGAAGTGTTTGGTAAGCATTAAGCAACTGATAATGACCAATCAAGCATTCTGAGAACACATGAGGATTACTGCCAAACACAAATGTTGGCCCTTAAAGAACTGGATTCAGCCTGACTCAGCAATATAAAAAAGACAACTTTTAGTCATTTATCCAGTTTATCCAGTTTATTTTGTGAAGTACAAAATATTCAGGTATTCATTTCCTCCTAGAATACTGATGACATAACGTGACTAAAAATTTTTTTTTGTCTTTTTGTTAACGTGACTAAAATTTTAATGAACTATTTATCATTCCAATTACACCATTATTTCAATGAGAACTAGTAGCTCACAATGGTATTACTTTAAAACTAGTGCTTGGCCGGGCGCGGTGGCTCAAGCCTGTAATCCCAGCACTTTGGGAGGCCGAGGCGGGTGGATCACGAGGTCAACAGATCGAGACCATCCTGGTCAACATGGTGAAACCCCGTCTCTACTAAAAATACAAAAAATTAGCTGGGCATGGTGGCACGTGCCTGTAGTCCCACCTGCTCGGGAGGCTGAGGCAGGAGAATTGCCTGAACCCGGGAGGCGGAGGTTGCGGTGAGCGGAGATCGCGCCATTGCACTCCAGCCTGGGTAACAAGAGTGAAACTCTGTCTCAAAAAAAAAAAAAAAACTAGTGCTTATACCTTATAGAAATTAAAATAGTCCTGTGGCCACCTAAGAGGGACTAAACGGTATAAAAAAATGCAGCATAAGTATCAAGGTTGTACAGATTTCAGTTCATTCACTCTACCTAGCTGTAACCTTAGTTAAGTTACACAACCTATGTGATCCTCAGTTTCCTCAATACATAAAAAGCATGCACATCACAACCTACCGACCTAATTCAAGTGTGAGAACTGGCTTTTTCTTTTTTTTTTTGAGACAGTGTCTTGCTCTGCCGCCTAGGCTGGAGTGCAGTGGCATGATCTTGGCTCACTGCGAACTCAACCACGATTCTCCTGCCTCAGCCTCCTGAGTAGCTGGGATTACAGGCACCCACCACCATGCCCAGCAAATTTTTTTATTTTTAGTAGAGACAGGGTTTCACCATGTTGGCCAGGCTGGTCTCGAACTCCTACCCTCAGGTGATCCACCTGCCTCGGCCTCCCAAAATGCCAGGATTACAGACATGGAGCCTTTGAGGTCAGCCGAGATATTTTTTTTTTTTTTTAGGTAGGGTCTTGCTCTGTTGCCCAGGCTGAAGTGCAGTGGCATGATTGTGGTTCACTGCAGCCTCAACTTCCTGGGCTCAAGTGATCCTCCCACCTCAGCCTCCCGAGTAGCTGGGACTACAAGCATGAACCACCAACCCCAGCTAATTTTTCTGTAATTTTTGTAAAGAGAGGGTCTTACTGTGTTATTCAAGCTGGTCTTGAACTCCTGGGCTCAAGCAATCCACCCGCCTGGGATTCCCGAAGTGCTGGGACTACTGGCATGAGCCACCACAACGGCCAAGAACTGAAATTATGTCAAGTGTTTAACGATCCTGGCTCATTAGTATATACCCAGTGTCAGCACCCTTACCTTTGTGAATCTTGCTACTCTCACCTAAAATTTCTAAAACCTAAAATTGTAACTCCATTCATACGAAAACATTACTGTTACCTTCAAATTTTTTTCTAATGTTAAAGGAAACCATATGCTACAGGTTGGAAGAGCAATACTCTGCTTGTTTCTTTTTCCTAAGTGAACATACATTTCCTACAAGAAATTCTGGACCAGGCACTGTGCCTCAAGCCTGTAATCCCAGCACTTTGGGAGGCCGAGGCAGGTGGACCACCTGAGATCTGGAGTTCAAGATCGGCCTGACCAACATGGAGAAACTCCAACTCTACTGAAAATGCAAAATTAGACAGGCATGGTGGCACATTCCTGTAATCCCAGCTACTAGGGAGGCTGAGGCAGGAGAATCTCTTGAACCCGGGAGGCAGAGGCTGCAATGAGCCGAGATCCCGCCACTGCACTCCAGCCTGGGCAACAGACCAAGACTCCCTCTCAACAACAAAAAAAAGAAACAACAACAACAACAAAAAAAAAACACTTTTTTTTTCCAGTGAGGTCATAAGAGGTTAGTAAAGTTACCTGCTGTGCAGTGACAGCGATGCTCACTCACTAAAGAAACATTAAGTTTCGCATTTCCATAATTACATTGACTCTTATTAATGCAACACACAGTAGGCGTTCAATAAACACGAATGAATACTACTAACTAGAAACAAAAATTTAATATAATTTCATTTATAGTAAGTTAATGTGGACAATGTAATTATTTTAAGACTTGAGACATTTCACATTCTTTGCCATAATACTGAAACTTTATTTATTTTTTTTTTTTGAGACAGAGTCTGGTTCTGATGCCCAGGCTGGAGTGCAATGTCGAGATATCGGCTCACTGCAACCTCCGCCTGCCGGATTCAAGCCATTCTCCAGCCTCAACCACACGAGTAGCTGGGATTACAGGCGCCTGCCACCACGCCCAGCTAACTTTTTATATTTTCAGTAGAGACGGGGTTTCAGTAGAGACAGGCTGGTCTCGAACTCCTGACCTCACGATCCGCCCACCTCGGCCTCCCAAAGTGCTAGGATTTCAGGCATGAGCCATAGCGCCCGGCCAATACGGAAACTTTTAGTTTAACCAGGTTGGGACATTAACTAGAAAGAACTCTCACTAAAGACTAAGTATCTTGTTTTTCCCACCATCAAATTCGACAAAATTACAAAGGAAAATATCTATCATATCTATTCAAATTCTCAAATGCTAGCAATTATAACTGAAGAGACAAAGCACTAAACGGTAAAGTTAGAACAGAATATATAACACTTAACTAAATTACCAAATCTGGTTTCGCAACACTGCATGGTGGCTAAAAAGTATCAACATTTTATTTCAGTTTAACGTAAAATGTTATTTTCATGCCCAACCATACTTTTAAGACGCCAGTCTGGATCTGGCAACAAAGGTCAAAGATCACCTCATATAAATGAACTTGACGTTCCACAAGAAAGACTGGGGCGGTTCCTGAGGCCCATATAGGTAAGCCTCCACCCAAGAAACAAACAAAAAAGGCAGATAAACATATCTGGAGAAGACCAAACAAGGCCAAAGATATCCCCAAAGATCACTCACCTCAGGTCTAGTCTCCTCCCTTTCTCCCTAATCTCCTTGCCTCTGGGAGAAATAAATCTCCACCGCACGTCCCCAGCTCACCCTCAACTCCCCACCATTCACCTTCTTTACTAAAAACCTGGGTCCCCCTCCCTAACATCCTCTAGTTCCCACTGAGCTCTCAATCCAGCCCGATAGACGTGTACTGCGCCTATCTTCCCAGTAGGGTATTAGTCTCCTTAATCCGAACTCATTTTCCAGCATCCCATTTGCCCTCCGCCCCTTCAATTCAGGTCCCTTCACTCCGACCCTTTTCCCAGAATCCTCGCCAAATCGCGGATCTCCGGCCACTTTTCCCTCCCACCTCCTAGCTCCAGCGCCTTTCACCTCGCTCGGCCCCCAGCCCCTTTACCAGTCTCCCAGTACCGGCCACCCCCTCCCCCAACTCCGCCCCTCTTCCCCCTCCCCCAGAGGGAGGCCCCCCCCCTCACCTGAACGCCGCTGCTGCCGCCGTCCCAGAAGCCCAAAGATGCTGGCACCGGCCGGCCTCCGAGGCTCGGTCCCCGATGAGCTGCCGACGGCCCCTAGGGAGAGCGAACGCCACCACCTCCAACTCTGTCCGCCCCGGGCCAGGCCGTCACCGTAGCCACCGCCAGTGCCGCAGCCGCCATGTTGAAGCCCTACTTCCCTCCTCCTTCCCCTCACCGCCCCACCCCTTTGGGCGTCTGACGTCATGGCGCCGCGCTCCACACGCCCGGACCAATGGGAGGAGCCGATGGTGACGTAACTAATCTCGCTTCTGGTGAGCAGCTACTCCAGCAACCCGGAGCTTGCAATTAGAATGAGTAAACCCTGCTGCCCTAAGGGGAAGGGGGAAGAGGGAGTCACTAAGAGTGTAAGACTTGGGTTTGGCGATGCGGCCAAAGTGGGAAACCCAAGAGACTTGAATCGCGAAGGGATACCCAAAGAGTTAGCAGCAAGTCCTACTTGGAAATTAAGACGTCTAGCTTCTGTTTAGGGTCTGCGACCTGGTACAACGCATACCCTTTCTGGGCCTCACTTTTCCCATGTATATTTGACTAAGTTGAAAGGTGACCTCTAGGCCGGGCGCGGTATCTCACGCCTGTAACTCCAGCATTTTGAGAGGACGAGGCAGGAGGATCGCTTGAGCCCGGGAGGTCGAGACTGCAGTAGCCGCGATCGTACCACTGCACTCTAAGTGGGCAACGGAGAGCGACTCTATCAAAAGAAAAAAAAAGAAAAGAAAAGTGACCTCTAAATCTTCCTTCAATTTTGACATTCGGTGGGTTTAAACCAGGTAATTCAATCCCAAGCGTTCACTGCCTTCTCTGAGAGTGGTGGTGGTGGTGTTGTTTCTGTTTTGTTTTTTTGTTTGTTTTTTTGAGACACGGTCTGGCTCTGTCGCCTAGGTTGGAGTGCAGTGGCGCATGTTGGCCCACTACAACCCTGCAATCTCCACCTCTTGGGATCAAGTGATCCTCCCACCTCAGCCTTCTGAGTAGCTTAGACTACAGGTGCATGCCACCATTCCCAGATAATTTTTATTATTATTCACATATATGTGGGAGAGACGAGGTCTCACCATGTTGCCCAGGCTGGTGGCAAACTCCTGGGCTTAAGTCTCAGTCTCCCAAATTGCTGGAATTATAGGCCCTGTGAGCCATGCCAGTGGCCTTCTGTGTCTTTCTACGTCTACTGGAATTAGGAGCACAGGGAATAAGTAATTGAATAAGATGAATCTTGAGCTCAGGAGTTTGAGACCAACCTAAGCAACATAATGAGACCCCAATCTCTACAAAAAGTTTTGTAAAAATTAGGTGAGCCTGGGCAACATAGCGAGACCTTGTCTCAACAAAAACTCAAAAAATTATCTGGGCATGGTGGTCCCAACTACTCAAGAGGTTGAGGTAGGAGGATTACTTGGGCCCAAGAGGTTGAGGCTACAGTGAGCCGGGATTGTGCCAGTGTACTCCAAAGATGAGTGATAGAGCAAGATCTTGTCTCAATAAAATAGACTAGGCACAGTGGCTCACGCCTGTAATCCCAGCACTCTGGGAGGCCAATATGGTCAGATCGTTTGAGCTCAGGAGTTTGAGACTAGCCTGGGAAATGTGGTGAATCTTCATCTCTACCAAAAAAAAAAGCCGGGCATGATGGCACATGACTGTAGTCCCAGCTACTGGGCCCTGGGGTGGGTGTCTGAGGTGTGAGGTGGGAGAATCACCTGAGCCTGGGGGTCAAAGTAGGGGGGGTCGAGGCTGCAGTGAACTGTGATCACACCACTGCACTCCAGCCTGGGTGACAAAGTGAGAATCTGTCTAAAAACAAAATAATTAAAAATAAAAAAATTAGCCAGACGAAGTTGCACACATCTGTGGTCCCAGCTAGTCAGGAGGCTGAGGTGAGAAGATGGCCTGAGCCTGGGAGGTTGAGGATGCTGTGAGCAGTGATCATGCCACTGCACTCTAGCCTGCTGAGCAAAGCTCTTCAGTGTGAGAATAAAAATGGCGGTAATGAATAAAATGGATTGGAGACTACATGGTAGATTTCTGCATCTTGTTAAAGATTCATACCTGAGCTAAAGCAGAAGCAGGGGATGATGGAGACAAGCAAAATTTAGGAGAAAGACTCAACTACATTTGGAGACCTACTATATAGGAGGAAAAATGGTGAAGAAGAACAAGCCACGTTTTGGGGTCTCTCATGAGAAGAAACAAGACCTAAGCCGGGCAAGGTGGCTCCTACCTATAATCCTAGCACTTTGGAATGCCTCTGGGTGCATCACCTGAGGTCAGGAGTTCGAGACCAGCCTGGCCAACATGATGAAACCCCATCTCCACTAAAAATACAGTATTAGCCAGGCATAGTGGTACATGCCTGTAATCCCAGCTACTCAGGAGGCTGAGGCAGGAGAATCACTTGAACCTGGGAGGCAGAGGTTGCAGTGAGCCAAGATCATACTCTACTCCAGCCTGGGCAACAAAAGTGAAACTCCATCTCAAAAAAAAAAAAAAGAAGAAGAAACGACCTAAGGTTTACTGAAGTGCTTAGAAAGATGCTAAAAGAGATTATAGGGAATTCAGCTAGGCAAGCTGAAACTAAGATGATGGCAAAATTTTAAGAAGGGAATGTAAGCTTCAAAATCAGGAAACAGGTAAGAAGTACACACATGTAGTGTATCTGGTACTCCTTGAACAAATAGACTTTTCATTCATTTACTTAACAAATACTATTGAATATAGCAGGCACTGTCCTAAGCACTAGAGATACAGCAGTATACAAAACAGACCTATGTAGGCTGGGCACAGTGGCTCATGCCTGTTATCCCAGCATTTCAGGAGGCTGAGACAGGTGGATCACCTGAGGTAAGGAGTTCAAGACCAGCCTGGCCAACATGGTGAAACCCTGTCTCTACTAAAAATACAAAAATTATCTGGGCATGGTGGCGGGCACCTGTAATCCCAGGTACTCGGGAGGCTGAGGCAGGAGAATCGCTTGAACCTGGGAGGTGGTGATGCCCTAAGAAGCATAAAGCAAGGAAAAGGATATAGAAAATATTAATGGTTGAAACTTAGAAAGAGTAGCCAGGGAAGGACTCACTAAAAAGATAACATCAGAGTAAAGACCTGAAAGAAGTAAAGGAATGAGCCATGCAAATATTAGGAAGAAAATTTCAGGTCAAGGAAACCTCTCTTCTAAGAGTAAGACTCCCTGAGATCAAGGATAAGCCTCCCTCATCACACAGGGACTTCTGAGATTCTCCATCAGTCTAGATCTCCTGATCCAATAATTTTTCCTTCTCTGCCTTCTTTTAAATGGAGACCAGGTTGCTTAGCCCCTGTTCCTGGGCCAGCCTACCATATTCCTCTAACCCCTATGGAGGTCATCCATCCTTAAGAAATGGAAAGAGGTCCCGGCGCGGTGACTCATACCTGTAATCCCAGCACTTTGAGAAGCTGAGGTGGGTGGATGACTTGAAGTCAGGAGTTCAAGACCAGCCTGGCCAACATGGTGAAACCCCGTCTCTGCTAAAAATACAGAAATTAACCAGGCGTGTTGGCACATGCCTGTAGTCCAGCTATTCAAGAGGCTGAGGCAGGAGAATTGCTTGAACCTAGGAGGCGGAGGTTGCAGTGAGCCGAGATCACACCATCACACTCCAGCCTGGGCGACGGGGCAAAACTCTGTCTCAAAAAAAAAAAAAAGAAATGGAAGGAAAGGCTGGGCATGGTGGCTCACGCCTGTAATCTCAGCACTTTGGGAGGCCGAGGCAGGCAGATCACCTGAGGTCAGGAGTTCAAGACCAGCCTGGCCAACATGGTGAAACCCTGTCTTAAAAAGAAAAAAAAGAAATGGAAGGGAAGTGGGGACATTTCCCTAGAAAAACCAATACCTCTTCACCTTCCTAGGAGTGATTCATACTTTACAGTTTCTAGGTGTGAATCCCAGTGTTGACTCACCTGGAGCCAGAAGAGGCTGAATAGGATGCCAGTCCTCTACCCTGTGTCTTTCCCTCCCAGTGCACCTAGACAGTGGCCAGCATGCCTGCTGGCCTGCCAACAGCAATACAGAAAAAAGGGACACCAACCTGCACCCTTCCTCTTTCCCTCTTCTTTCTTTCTCCCTTTGTACACCAGGCATTTGCAGTGTCTAAGGACAGAGACAGAAAAGACAGACAACCACCTCTACAATATTTCATTCATTTAGCCATCCAGTATTGATTAAGTCCTACTGTGTACCAGGCACCACAAGTCTGCAAAGATTCTCTCAAAGCGGCCCAGTGAGGGAAGCAGATAGGTGTCCAGAGAATGATGGCACCTGGCAGAAAATAAACTGAGTCTCCTAAGTAGTACATTCCATGCCAGAGGAGTAGAGAAGAGAGGAAATTCAGGTACACTTAAGAAATTGGGAGATTTCATGGGGAATTGAAGCATTTAAGCTAGGTCTTAAAGGACAGATAGGGGCTGGGTGCGGTGGCTCATGCCTGTAATCCCAGCACTTTGGGAGGCCGAGCAAAGCAGATAACCTGAGGCCAGGAGTTTGAGACCAGCCTGGCCAACATGGTGAAACCCTATCTCTACTAAAAATATAAAAATTAGCTAGGCATGGTGGCGGACACCTGTAATCTCAGCTATTTGGGAGGCTGAGGCAGGAGAATCGCTTAAACCTGGGAGGTGGAGGTTGCGGTAAGCCATGATCATAACATTGCCCTCCAGCCTGGGCAACAAGAGTGAAACTCCATCTCAAACAAGAAAAAAAAAGGACAGATAGAATGAAGTGTGCCCAGAGTAGTCTGGGCAAAGGCATGGATGCAAGAAATTTCCAGGAACATTCAGAATCAGTAAGTAAAACAAAGGGTATATGTAGAAGAGCAAAAGGAGATAAGTTTAGAGAAACCAGGAAGGAAGAGGCTTTGCTTGGGTTTAACAGTTCTATGCCTATTTTAAAAAAAAAAAAGTCGTCGGCCGGGTGCAATGGCTCACGCCTGTAATCCAAGCACTTTGGAGGCCAAGGCGGGCGGATCACCTGAGGTCGGGAGTTCAAGACCAGCCTGACCAACATGGTGAAACTCCATCTTAAAAATAAATAAATAAATAAATAAAAAAGTCACTGACATCCTTGGCAAACGACATCTTTTCTCCTGGAAAAATCAAGATAAAACTTAGGATGAATACTTAGAACCTTGAAGGTCAGATTGAAGGCTTTTGCCCTTCCCCAGAAACTCGTAGTTACAATGAAGGACTGAGATCTCTGGGTAAACTCTGAGGTTCCTCTCAATTCTAAGAAGGATGTGATGACCATCACATAAACATGCAATTACCCTGATGATCATGATATAGATAATTTTCCATTGCAATGGATAAATACACAAACACAAAAAGTTAAACTAAAATATTAGAATATAGAAGAATATTTTCTGAATTATGGGATGGAAATAACTTGTCTAATCATAACACCGAACTCAGAACCCAAGAAGGAAATGGTTGACAGATTTGACAATGGCAAAAGACCCCATACACAAAGTGAAAAGATAAACTGGAAGAAAATATTTGTAACCTATTAATAGAAAAAGTTAATTTTCCCAATATACAAAGAATTCTACAAATCAATAAAGAAAACCGGAATGATTTAATCAAGAAAAAAAGTGTGAGTAGCTTGCAAGAGGCAATTAGCCAAAGAAAAAATAAAAATAGCTAGTGAACATATGAGAAAATGGTCAATATCACTGATAATTTTTAAGACGGAGCTTTGCTCAGTCGCCCAGGCTGGAGAGCAGTGGCGCGATCTTGGCTCACTGCAACCTCCACCTCCCAGGTTCAAGCGATTCTCCTGCCTCAGCCTCCCGAGTAGCTGGGATTACAAGCATGCACCACCATGCCCAGCTGAGTTTTGTATTTTTTTTTTTTTTTTGAGACAGAGTTTCACTCTTGTTACCCAGGCTGGAGTGTAATGGCGCAATCTCGGCCCACCGCAACCTCCGCCTCCTAGGTTCAGGCAATTCTCCTGCCTCAGCCTCCTGAGTAGCTGGAATTACAGGCACGCGCCACCATGCCCAGCTAATTTTTTGTATTTTTAGTAGAGACGGGGTTTCACCATGTTGACCAGGATGGTCTCGATCTCTTGACCTCGTGATCCACCTGCCTCGGCCTCCCAAAGTGCTGGGATTACAGGCGTGAGCCACCGCGCCCGGCCTGAGTTTTGTATTTTTAGTAGACAGGGCTTTGCCATGTTAGTCAGGCTGGTCTCGAACTCCTGACCTCAGATGATCCGCCCGCCTCAGCCTCCCTAAGTGTTGGGATTACAGGCGTGTGCCACTGAGCCTCGCCTCCCTGATAATTTTTTTTAATGCTTCAAGGCTCTAATTTTTACCTATCAAATTGGCAAAAGCTAAGAGGATCGGGTATATCCAATGCTGGGTCTGATGCAGTGACTCATGCCTATAATTTCAGCACTTTGGGAGGCCAAGGTGGGAGGATCCCTTGATGTTTAGGAGTTTGAGTCCGTCCTGGGCAACAGGACCTTAGCCTGGTCACCCAGGCTGGAGTGCAGTGGTGCAATCATAGATCATTGCAGCTTCAAACTTCTGGACTTAAGGGATCCTCCTGCCTCAGCCTTCTGAGTAGCTGGGACCACAAGTGCATGGCACCATACCTGTCTAATTATTTGTTTATTTATTTTCTTTTTAATTGAGACGGGGTTTCACCATATTGATCAGGCTGGTCTTCAACTCCTGACCTCGTGAGACACCCATCTCAGCCTCCCAAAGTGCCAGGATTACAGGCATGAGCCACCATGCCCGGCTTATTTATTTTTTTAAGCTTTGTTTGTTTAGTTTTGTTTTGTTTTGAAATGGAGTCTTGCTCTGTCATCCAGGCTCCAGTACAGTGGCGCAATCTCAGCTCACTGCAACCTCCACCTCCCGGGTTCAAATGATTCTTCCACCTCAAGCTTCCAAGTAGCTGGGATTACAGCCATGCCCCACCACAGTTGGCTATTTTTCTTTTTTTTTTTTTTTTTTTTTTTTTTTTTTTTGCGGGGGTTTGGCCTTTTGTTCCCAGGGGGGGGGGGAAGGGGGGGATTG
>NW_022436982.1:561080-563258 GCF_009761245.1 Sapajus apella
TTTTAGTAGAGACGGGGTTTCACCGTGTTGACCAGGATGGTCTCGATCTCTTGACCTCGTGATCCACCCGCCTCGGCCTCCCAAAGTGCTGGGATTACAGGCATGAGCCACTGCGCCCGGCCTGGCTATTTTTCATATTTTTGGTAGAGATAGGATTTTGCCATGTTGGCCAGGCTAGTCTCGAACTCCTGGCCTCAAGTGATCCACCTGCCTCGGCCTCCCAAAGTGCTGGGATTACAGGCGCGAGCCACTGTGCCCAGCATTTTTTTTTTTTTTTTGAGACAGGTCCTCACTCTGTCACCCAGGCTGGAATGCAGTGGCATGATCTCAGCTCACTGCAACCTCTGCCTCCCTAACTCAAGAGTTCCTCCCATCTCCGCCTCCAGAGTGGCTGGGACTATAAGCACACACTGCCACACCTAACTAATTTTGTATATTTTTGGTAGAGACAGGGTTTCACCATGTTGCCCAGGCTGGTCTCAAACTCCTGAGCTCAAGCAATCTGCCAACCTCATCTTCCCAAAGTGCTAGGATTATAGGCATGAGTCACGGCACATAGCCCTTTGTATTTCTTTTTGTAGAGTCAGGGTCTCGCTATATTGACCAGGCTGGTCTCAAACTCTTTTTTCTTTTTCTTTTCTTTTTTAAGAGACGGTGTCTCGCCATGTTGCCCAGGCTGGAGTGCAGTGGCTATTCACAGGCGCAATCCCACTACTGATCAGCACGGGAGTTTTGACCTGCTCCGTTTCCAACCTGGGCCGGTTCACCCCTCCTTAGGCAACCTGGTGGTCCCCTGCTCCTGGGAGGTCACCATATTGATGCCGAACTTAGTGCGGACACCCGATCGGCATAGCGCACTACAGCCCAGAACTCCTGGGCTCAAGCGATCCTCCCACCTCAGCCTCCCGAGTAGCTGTGACTACAGGCACGTGCCACCGTGCCCGGTTGGTCTCAAACTCTTGGCCCCAAGCGATCCTGCTACCTTGGTGTCCCAAAGTATTGGAATTTCATGCATGAGCTACCAAAAAAAAAGTATATCCAGTGATGCATAGATGGATAATATAAACTTTTTTTTTTTCATTAAAGATAGGATTTCACCATATTGGCCAGGCTGGTCTCAAACTCCTGACCTCGCGATCCACCTGCCTCAGCCTCCCAAAGTGCCGAGATTACAGGCATGAGTCACCACACTTGGCTAACTTTTTTTTTCTTTTTTCTTTTCTTTTTTTTTTAAAAAAAGACGGGATTTCACCATGTTGGTCAGGCTGGTCTTGAACTCCCGTCCTCAGGTGATCCGCCCACCTTGGCCTCCAAAGTGCTTGGATTACAGGCGTGAGCCACTACGCCCGGGCTTTTTTTTTATTTATGTATTTTAAGAAACAGAGTCTCACTATGTTGCACAGACTGGTCTTAAACTTCTGGTGTTAAGCAGTCCTCTCACCTTGACCTCCCAAAGTGCTGGGATTAGGCATGAGCCACCATGTCTAGCAAAATAAGCATTCATATACTGTTGACAACAGCAGTATACGTTGGTAGAACCTTTTAGTGGTGCACCTGTAATCCCAGCTACTCTGGAGGCTGAGGCAGGAGAATCGCTTGAACCCAGAAGGCGGAGGTTGCAGTGAGCTGAAATCACACCGCTACACTCCAGCCTGGGCAACAGAGTGACACTCCTTTAAAAAAAAAAAAAGAGAAGACGACGGGGAAGTGGAAACCACAGAGAAGAGATGCAGCCACTGCTGGGAAATGCATCCTCTGATGATGTGCACCTGTGCAGCAGAATGCCCTAGGACACCAGCCTCCTAGCCCAGAACATCATGGGAAACTTCAGTGGCCTCATTTGCTTCTGGAATTGCTGTGACAAGAAGTTGGCAAAGGAAACTCCCAGAAAGTTGGAAAGGCTCCTTTGGAAGGAAAAATTGACAGATGGTGTTTACAATTTTACTTTGGTTCTCCTATCGGAGTGAATGCCAGATGTTTTCTTCTGCTTCGAAGGTAGTGTTAGATCAAAAGGGCTCTTTTGCCTAAAAATAATGAAATGTCAGTATACACAGTTAGCTGTGGGGACATGAACAAGTGAATCCTGTGCCAGGTCAGCAAAGTGTGATTTGCTGCTGTGTGAATCCAAGGTTTAGAGTTACCATTCTAATTTTCTCTCATTTTATTTCTTTTTTAATT
>NW_022436982.1:563358-563643 GCF_009761245.1 Sapajus apella
TTTTTTTTTTTTTTTTTTTTTTTTTTGAGATGGAGTTTCTCTCTTATTACCCAGGCTGGAGTGCAATGGCGCGATCTCAGCTCACTGCAACCTCCACCTCCCGGGTTCAAGCGATTCTCCTGCCTCAGTCTCCCTAGTAGCTGGGATTACAGGTGCCCGCCACCATGCCCAGCTAATTTGTTGTAGAGACAGAGTTTCACTATGTTCGCCACTCGAACTCCTGACCTCAGGTGATCCACCCGCCTCAGCCTCCCAAAGTGCTGGGATTACAGACGTGAGCCACCA
>NW_022436982.1:573643-573966 GCF_009761245.1 Sapajus apella
AAAAAAAAAAAAAAAAAAAAAAGAAAGAAAGAAAAAGAAATATCAGAACTGCTGTAGGAGATGGTGAAGTGGAGATCAAAAGACTAAGAGAAGAAGAAAGTTAGAAAGGATATACCATGCAGAACCAGTAAACTCACCAAATGACTCTTTTCCACAGGAGAGCTCCAAGAAATGCTGTGATGAAAATGACATTGGAGGGGCTGAGCAGATTGACTTCATGCCTGTCATCTCAGCCCTTTGGGAGGCCAAGGTGGGTGAATCACTTAAGCTGAGAAGTTCAAGACCAGCCTAGGCAACACAATGAGACCCCATCTCTACTAAAA
>NW_022436982.1:574066-585793 GCF_009761245.1 Sapajus apella
CCATGTTGACCAGGATGGTCTCGATCTCTTGACCTCGTGATCCACCCACCTCGGCCTCCCAAAGTGCTGGGATTACAGGCTTGAGCCACCGCGCCCGGCCGTAAAAATATTTTTTTAAATAGCCAGGCATGGTGGCATGTGCCTATGGTCCCAGCTATTCAGGAAGCTGAGATGGGAGGATCGCTTGAGCCTGGGGGTGGACAGAAGTTGCAGCAAGCCAAGGTCGTGCCACTGCTCTCCAGCCTGGATGACAGAGTGAGCCCCTGTCTCAAAAAAAAAAAAAAATGACATTGGTATTACTGAGAAACTTAGTGGTAGTTGCCCTTGCACTTTCAGAACAGGGTGCCTTGATAGCAATGGGAATAGTAATATCTCAAAATAATACAGGCCACATAGCAGCCTGTAACCATCAGAAGCAAATAGTTGCAATTATAGTGATCTTTGAAGTTGGAACAGCAGCCAGAGGGAGCCTGACCTGCAGAGAGCGACGAAGATGGCCAGTAGTACATGATGTTCCTAAAGGTGAGATGGCCAACAAGGATATTACACAACCTAGACAATTAAAAGAAACCCAGACTAGATGATGAAGAAGCTGAGTCATAATTCATTGCTCGGTTTCTGAATCAGAGCTGGTCTTCAGACCTGCAACCCAGTGACTGAAGCAGGGACCAAGTCTCCAGAAGGAGGACCTGTGACAATATAGTAAATGTATTTGACAATGATTCCTCCAGTCCTTCCTGAAAAAGGTCCACTAGCATTTGTTTGGGCAGCCAAACGCAGGGGAAAGAACAATATTACCCAAGCAATTCAAGGACTGTTGGACACAAGGTCTAAAATAAAATTGATAGTAGTATGGGACCCAAAGCATCCTCAGGATCCCCCCAATAGAGTTGGGGCATGTGGAGACCCTGTAATAAATGGAGTCCTGGCCAGGTGCGGTGGCTCACGCCTGTAATCCCAGCACTGTGGGAGGCCAATGCAGGTGGATCATGAGGTCAGGAGTTCGAAACCAACCTGGCCAAGATGGTGAAATCCTGTCTCTACTAAAAATACAAAAATTAGCCAGGCACGGTAGCAGATGCCTGTAATCCCAGGTACTCGGGAGGCTGAGGCAGGAGAATCACTTGAAACCAGGAGGCGGAGGTTGCAGTTAGCTGAGATCATGCAACTGCACTCTAGCCTGGGCAACAGAGCAAGAGTCCATCTCAATAAATAAATAAATAAATAAATAAATAAATAAATAAATGGAGTCCTGGCCTAGGTTCAGTTTACAGGGAATCCACTGTATGTACAGGCACACCCAGTGTTTATTCCCTGGTTGCCACATATATGAATAAAATCAACATAATTGGTTGTTAAAAGAACTAACACATTGGCCCCATAACCTGTGAGATAAGAGCTATCATCATGAGAAAGACCAAATAGAAGCTTCTGAAACTTCTCCCTACCCCAGCAAGTAGCAATCAAAAACAAGATCGCATCTCATGGGTAGTGGAAGAGATCAACGGCATTCTTAATGATTTAAAAGCTGCAGAAGTAATAGTCCCTGTCATAATTTATTTTGGTTCAGCAGAATCCTGGATAGATTCTGAAGGATGTCCAGTGGATCCAGTGGACTATGGCAAACTCAAAAAAGTAGTGGCTCCAGTTGCGGGTGCTATACCAGATTTAGTATCTTTGCTAAAGCAGATTTAACGTTACCTCAAATACATAGTATGTGTGATACGTGACCACTAATCTGGCGAATGCATTCTTTTCCATCTCTATGAAAAAGGAGGATCAGAAACAGTTAACTGTCACTTGGAATAGACAATAGCATACATTATAGTCTTGCCCCAGAGCTATGTTAATTTAATGTCTAGTATCACAATATATTCTGAGGCTGTGTGTGGCTCATGCTTGTAATCTCAACAATTTGGGTGGCTGAGGCAGGAGGATCACTTGAGCCCAGGAATTTGAGACCAGCCTGACAATATGGCAAAACCCTGTCACTAAAAAAAAAAAAAAAAATATATATATATATATATATACATATATATATATATATATATTTTTTTTTTTTGAGACGGAGTTTCGCTCCTGTTACCCAGGCTGGAGTGCAATGGCGCGATCTCGGCTCACCGCAACCTCCGCCTCCTGGGTTCAGGCAATTCTCCTGCCTCAGCCTCCTTAGTAGCTGGGATTACAGGCACGCGCCACCATGCCCAGCTAATTTTTTGTAGTTTTAGTAGAGACGGGGTTTCACCATGTTGACCAGGATGGTCTCGATCTCTTGACCTCGTGATCCACCCGCCTCGGCCTCCCAAAGTGCTGGGATTACAGGCGTGAGCCACTGCGCCCGGCAAAAAAAAATATATTAAAAATTAGCCAGGCATGGTGGTGTGCTCCCAAGCTCCTTGGGGGCTACTTGGGGGTCCACAGCTAGCTACTTGGGAGGCTGAGGTAGGAGAATCACTCAAGCCCAGGACGTCAAGGTTACAGTGAGCTATGATCATACCACTGCACTCCAGCCTGGGTAACAGAACAGGACTCTGTCTCAAAATTAGATAGATAGATAGATAGATAGATAGATAGATAGATAGATAGATAGACAGACAGATAGGTAGATTGATAGAGATTCTTTTTTTTTTTTTTGAGATGGAGTTTCGCTCTTGTTACCCAGGTTGGAGTGCAATGGCACGATCTCAGCTCACCGCAACCTCCACCTCCTGGGTTCAGGCAATTCTCCTGCCTCAACCTCCTGAGTAGCTGGAATTACAGGCACGTGCCACCATGCCCAGCTAATGTTTTGTATTTTTAGTAGAGATGGGGTTTCACCATGTTGACCAGGATGGTCTCAATCTCTTGACCTCGTGATCCACCCGCCTCGGCCTCCCAAAGTGCTGGGATTACAGGCTTGAGCCACCGCGCCCGGCCTAGATAGAGATTCTTTAAAAAAAAAAAAAAAGAGAGAGAGAGAGAGATGGGGTCTCACTCTGTTGCCTAGGTTAGTCTTGAATGCCTTGGCTCAAGTGATTCCTTCCCACCTTGACCTCCCAAAATGCTAGGATTACAGGCATGAGCCACTGTGCCTGATATATATATATATCACTTGTAATGATTGCTATAATGGCACATTTAATGATTTAAAAGATGCAGAAGTAATAGTCCCTATCATAATTTCTTTTGGTTCACCATAATTTCTTTTGGTTCACTGGCAGGGTGAGTGGATCACTTGAGGTCAGGAGTTCAAAACCAGCCTGACCAACATGGTGAAAGCCCATCTCTACTAAAAGCACAAAAATTAGCCAGGCGTGGTGGCATGTGCCTGTAATTCCAGCTACTCAGGAGGCTGAGGCATGATATGTATACATATATCAGGCTCAGTGGCTCATGCCTGTAATTCTGTATACATATATACATATGTCCTATATACATATATGTAGGATTAAAGGTATGAGCCACCGTGCCTAATATATGTATGTGTGTATGTGTGTGTGTGTATGTGTGTGTATATATATATATATATATGATTAGATATATATAGGATTACAGGCGTAAGCCACTGTGCCTGATGTATGTGTATATATACATATTCCAAAGGGACTTTGACCATCTGAATACACTACAGAACATCACCCCTGGGAACGGTGGCTCACGCCTGTAATCTGGTGCTGGTATTGAGGACAGAAACGTAATCAGACTAGATGTGTAAAAAATGGCAAATTCGGCTGGGCGCGGTGGCTCACACATGTAATCCCAGTACTTTGGGAGGCCGACGCGGGTGCATCACGAGGTCAAGAGATCGAGACCATCCTGCCCAACATGGTGAAACCCCGCCTCTATTTATTTATTTTTTTTAAATGGCAAATTCAATAGAAGTCTTTTTTTTTTTTTAATCACCCTGCAGAAACAGGGCCTCAAAAAATTGAATTAAGAGTCAGAATTGTTCCTCTCCACAGAAATCTTTAGTAGAAGGCAAAAGATTTATACGATTTGAAGAGAAACCAGAGTATCATTAGAAGTCTTTTAAAGATACATGTTCTTTCAAATGTGGGAGATAAACTTTATGAAGATTAAAAGGTCCACCACAACAGTTAAGTTTTTTTTTTCGTTTTGTTGTTTTGTTTGAGACAGTCTCACTCTGTTGCCCAGGCTGGAGTGCAGTGGTGCCATCTGAGCACACTGCAACCTCTGCCTCCCGGGTTCAAGCAATTCTCCTGCCTCAGCCTCCCAAGTAGCTGGGATTATAGGCATGTGCCACACCCGTCTAATTTTTGTATTTTTAGTAGAGATGGGGTTTTACCATGTTAGCCAGGCTGGTCTCAAACTTCTGGCCTTGTCATCTGCCTGCCTTTGCCTCCCAAAGTGCTGGGATTATAGGCATAAGCCACTGCACCCGGCTAACAGTCAAGTTTTGGGTAATCTAGTTATTTGGATAATGCTGGGACATCCCCTTCAAAGTAAAAGACAAATTACAATATTGCATCTCTCATTCCTCACGCCACCAACTAAGGTGTCTTTGTTCTGCAGGCAAAATATTAGTCCTTACTCCCACCGATATACTGGGTGACACAAAAAGCTGCCAGCTTCGAGTGGGTCCAAGATAAGGGAAGTACTCAGCAGCAGCTCTAGGCTGGGGTACAAATGGCCCTGCTGTTTGAACCATAGAACCCAGCAGTACCTATGGTGGTGGCTGCTGCAGTTTGAATGTTTATATCCCTACAAAATTTACATTGAAACTTATCTCCAGTGCAATTTAGGAGGAAATTAAGTCGTAAGGTCTCCTCCCTCATAAATGGGATTAAGACCCTTATAAAAGAGGTTTCACAGTATTCAATGCTTTTTGCCCTTCCATCTTTCACCATTTGAGGACGCTGCAAGAGACACCATCTTGGAATCAGACAGCAACCCTCACCAGACACCAAACATGCTGGCATCATGATCTTGGACCTCCCAGCTTCCAGAACTGTGAGAAATAAATTTCTATTCTTTATAAATTATGCAGTCTCAGATATGTTGTTGCAGCAGAACAAACAGACTAAGATAGTGGCAAAAGGCATTGTGTGGAGTTTCTGACAAGCCCCAGTAAGAGAATCACAACCTGGAACCCCTAGGGTTCCATAGTAAGGCTAAGATTTATACATTTTTTAAAAATCAGGCTGGACAAGGTGGCTCACGCCTATAATGCCAGCACTTTGGGAGGCCGAGGCAGGGTGAGTGGATCAGTTGAGGTCAGGAGTTCAAGACCAGCCTGACCAATGTGGCCAAACCCCATCTCTACTAAAAGTACAAAAATTAGCCAGGCATGGTGGCATGTGCCTGAAATTCCAGCTACTCAGGAGGCTGGGGCATAAGAATTCCTTGGACCAGGGAGGTGGAGATTGCAGTGAGCTGAGATTGCACCCCTGCATTCCAGCCTGGGTGACAGAGTGAGGCTCTGTCTCAAAAAATAAAATAATCAGCATCTGACTATGGCAAAGATGAGGTGCCTGACTATAGGACATCAACCACATGGATAATACAAACCTTCATAAATTTTGTTTCTTAGGCCAGGTGCAGTGGCTCACACCTGTAATCCCAGCACTTTGGGAGGCCGAGGCGGGTGGATCACAAGGTCAAGAGATCGAGACCATCCTGGTCAACATGGTGAAACCCCGTCTCTACTAAAAATACAAAATTAGCTGGGCATGGTGGCGCGTGTCTGTAGTCCCTGCTACTCAGGAGGCTGAGGCAGGAGAATTGCCTGAACTCAGGAGGCGGAGGTTGCGGTGAGCCGAGATCGCGCCATTGCACTCCAGCCTGGGTAACAAGAGCGAAACTCCGTCTCAAAAAAAAAAAAAAAAAAATACAAAAAATTAGCCAGACATGGTGGCATGAGCCTGTAGCCCCAGCTACTCAGGAAGCTGAGGCAGGAGAATCACTTGAACACAGGAGGTGAAGGTTGCAGTGAGCCAAGATCGCGCCACTGCACTCCAGCCTGGGCAACAGAGCAAGACTCTGTCTCAAAAAAAAATAAAATAAAAATGTTTTGCTTCTCAGACTCACCACGTCAGAAGGTGGGTGGGCCCAGCAGCAATCTGTTGCAATGTAGAAGTGGTACATTCAGGAGCAGACACAAATACAGCTAAAGTGCATAAGCTGCAGGTGGCATGAACCACCAGTCATCCACTCCTCTTGCCTTGGCACCTCTCAGCTTATATCTATTGCCATATATGTTCTTGTGGCCAGCTAACAGAGGAGGTTGGCTTGGTGAGTGAGAAAACACAAGCAGAAAATAGCACATAGAGAGGACCCTGAAAGACAGTGTTGAGGAGAAATCCTCCTAACTGGGAAGCTTTGGCAGATGCACTATCTAATTTTGGTGCATAAAAGTAGCCTGAGGTTAGGATATTTTCAGAATCATGGATAGTGGTGAGTGACTTGGTTGGTTGGTTGGTTGGTTGGTTACAGGCCTTGAATGAGAAAGACTGGAAAATTGGGAATAAGGAGATCTAAGGAAAAAGAATTCGAGTGAACGTATAGGAAGGGGCATGAGTGGCCAGGTGCAATGGCTGATGCCTGTTATCCCAGCACTTTGGGAGGCCAAGGCAGGTGGATCACGAGGTCAAGAGATTGAGACCATCCTGGCCAACATGGTGAAACCCCATCTCTAGTAAAAATACAAAAAATTAGCCGGATGTGGTGGCACATGCCTGTAATACCAGCTACTTGGGAGGCTGAGGCAGGAGAATCACTTGAACCCAGGAGGCGGAGGTTGCGGTGAGCCAAGAATGCGCCATTGCACTCCAGCCTAGGCAACAAGAGCAAAACTCAGTCTCAAAAAAAAAAAAAAAAAAAAAAAAGGAAGGGGCATGAGTATGAAGATCTCTGTATCACATATATATTTCTTTGCTAGGGCTGCCATAAGAAAATACTATAGACTAGGTGGATTAAACAACAGAAATTTATTTTCTCACAGTTCTGGAGGCCAGAAATCCAAGTTCAAGGTGTCAGAAGGTTTGGTTTCTTCTCGGGCCTCTCTCCTTAGCTTTCACCTTCTCACTGTATCCTCCACTCTATGCCTTTCCTTTGTGCACTCACATCTCTTGTGTCTCTGTGTGTCCAAATTTCTTCCTTATAAGGCCACCAGTCAGATTGCGTTAGGATCTTTAATCACCTACTTAAAGGCCCTGTCTCCAAATATAGTCACATTCTGAGGTATATGGGGTGGTTAGGACTTCAACATATGAACTTGGAGGGGAGGGGCAGAATTCAGTTCATAACAACATGTTAACGCATACCAGAGAGAATTCACCACAGAAGAGGCATTGAACAGCCAAGTAAACAAAATGACAGCTGGTTGATAATAGCCTGTGTCATTAACCACCCCAGAGCAAGCACAGTGTGCACATGAACCAAGGAGCCATACTGACAGGAATGCAGCCTTTTTGCAGGTTCAACACCATGAATTCCCACTCACCACAGATTCCCCATTTCTCCAAATTGCTTGTCAAACAGATTTCTTTACACTAGAACCAAAGTGTATAAAGGTAGCTGTTTTGCTGTATTCTTGCCAACATTTAAAATTATCAACTTGGCTAGGCATGGTGGGTGCCTAGCCACCCCATGGTGGGTGCATCACTAGGTTAGGAGTTTGAGACCAGCCTGGCCAACATGGTGAAACCGTGTCTCTACTAAAGATACAAAACATTAGCTGGGCTTGATGGTGGGCGCCCATAATCCCAGCTACTCAGGCTGAGGCAGGAGAATCGCTTGAATGTGGGAGACAGAGGCTGTGGTGAACTGAGATGGCCCCATTGCACTCCAGCCTGGGCAACAGGGCGAGACTCCATCTTAAAAAAATAAATAAATAAAGCCCGGGTGCGGTGGCTCAGGCCTGTAATCCCAGCACTTTGGGAGGCCGAGGCAGGCAGATCATGAGGACAAGAGATCAAGACCATCCTGGCCAAAATGGTGAAACTACGTCTCTACTAAAAATACAAAAATCCACTGGGCATGGTGGTGTCCGCCTGTAGTCCCAGCTACTCAGGAGGCTGAGGCAGGAGAATTGTCTGAACCCGGGAGGTGGAGGTTGCAGTGAGCTGAGATAGCACCACTGCACTCCAGCCTGGTGCCTGACGACAGAGTGAGATTCTGTCTCAAAAAAAAAAAAAGGACCAATCTTTTTGATTTTACTAAAAATTTAAAAAAGAGAGGGAGAGAGACAGAGTGTTGCTCTGTCGCTGAAGCTGGTGTGTACTGGCCAATCAAAGCTCGTCCAGCCTCAAACTCCTGGCTTAAGTGATCCTCCTGCATCAGCCTCCAGAGTAGCTATGACTACAGGCATGCACCACCACACCCTAATTTTTCAGTTTTTTGTAGAGACGGGGATCTTGCAATGTTGCCCAGGCTGGTCTCAAACTCCTGGACTCAAGTGATCCTCCCACCTTGACCTCCCAAAGCACTGGATTACAGGCGTGAGCCATCCTGCTAAGCCAATGAATAGACTTTTTTTTCATTAGATTTTAATCTGTATTTCCTTGTGCTGTACATTTCTTTTGTTTATTGACCATTTGCGAATTGCTTCTTGTTATCCTCTGCCCATTTTACCACAGAGTTGTTTCTTTTTTTCTCATGTATTTGAAGGAGCTGGCATATTCCATACATTATTACTGTTAAATGTATTTAAAAAGAAAAAAAATAGGCTGGGCGCGGTGGCTCAAGCCTGTAATCCCAGCACTGTGGGAGGCCGAGGCGGGTGGATCACGAGGTCAGGAGATCGAGACCATCCCGGTCAACATGGTGAAACCCCGTCTCTACCAAAAATACAAAAAATTAGCTGGGCTTGGTGGCGCGTGCCTGTAATCCCAGCGACTCAGGACGCTGAGGCAGGAGAACTGCCTGAACCCGGGAGACGGAGGTTGCGGTGAGCCGAGATCGCGCCATTGCACTCCAGCCTGGGTAACAAGAGCGAAACTCCGTCTCAAAAAAAAATAAAAATAAAAAAAAATAAACTAGTTACAGTGGTAAGATCACATATTAATCAGTAATATTCCTTTGCAATAGGGAAGAGGGTGCAGCGTGAACTGAACTCAGCTTCCATTTTTAGAGGCAACTAGGCCTTATAAAGAGAAAAAGACATATAATGTTAGTTGTGGTCTTAAAAAAAAAATTAGGCCGGGACCAGGCACGGTGGCTCACGCTGTAATCCCAGCACTTTGGGAGGCCGAGGCAGGTGGGTCATGAGTTCAGGACTTCGAGACCAGCCTGGCCAACATAGTTAAACCCTGTCTCTACCAAAAATACAAATTATGTTCGTGTTTAAGTCTTTCAAAAATGGGGGGATGTTTGTTCGGGTTTTTTTTGGTCTTTTTTTGAGACAGGGTCTTGCTTTGTCACCCAGGTTGGAGTGCAGTGGCACAATCATGGCTCACTGCAGCCTCAACCTCCTGGGCTAAAGCAATCCTCCCAACTCAGCCTCCTGAATAGCTGAGACTACAGGCCCGTGCCACCATGCCCATGCCTAGCTAAAATTTTTGGTTTTGGCTGGGCATCATGGCTCATGCCTGTAATCCCAGCACTTTGGGAGGTGAAGGCAGGCAGATAACTTGAAGTCAGGAGTTCAAGACCAGCCTGGTCAACATGGTGAAACCCCATCTCTATTAAAAATACAAAAATTGGGCCGGGCGCGGTGGCTCAAGCCTGTAATCCCAGCACTTTGGGAGGCCGAGGCGGGTGGATCACGAGGTCAAGAGATCGAGACCATCCTGGTCAACATGGTGAAACCCTGTCTCTACTAAAAATACAAAAAATTAGCCGGGCATGGTGGCGGGTACCTGTAATCCCAGCTACTTGGGAGGCTGAGGCAGGAGAATCGCCTGAACCCAGGTGCAGTGAGCCAGGATCACACCAACGCACTCCAGCCTGGGCAACAGAGGGAGACACGGTCTCAAAAAAACTTTTTCGTTGTTGTGATAAAATACACATGACTTTTGCCATAGTAACCAATTTAACCCAGCCCCTCCTCTTGGGATGGAAATGCTGCTTTGGGTGTGGTGTCACTGAGAATACTGAGGCCCAGATGATGCTTGTTGTGGCTCAGGGGAAAGAGATCCCAGGTAGAGAGGTAAGCTGAGGAAACCTGGGGCTGCTCCTCCACTCATTCACCGAGCCCTCAGCTTCTAAAATGGGTATGTCTAAGGCCAGGCACAGTGGCTCACGCCTGTAATCCCAGCACTTTGGGAGGCCGAGACTGGTGGATCACCTGAGGTCAGGAGTTCGAGACCAGCCTGACCAATATAGTGAAACCCTGTCTCTATTAAAAAACAAGCAAACAAACAAACAAACAAAAAATAAATAAAATGGGTATGTCTAATACATGATACAATGTAAATAAACAAACAAATAATAAAATGGTGATGTCACTCAGAGAAGCTGTACTTTTCTTTCTTTCTTTATTTTTTTGCGGTGGAATTTCACTCTTATCGCCCAGGCTGGAATGTAATGGCACAATCTCCGCTCACTGCAACCTCCACCTTCCAAGTTCAAACAATTCTCCAGCCTTAGCCTCCTAAGTAGCTGGGATTACAGGCACCCACCACCACACCCGGCTAATTTTTGTATTTTTAGTAAAAATGAGATATCACCATGTTGGCCAGAGTGGTCCTGAACTCCAGACCTCAGGTGATCCACCCACCTCAGCCTCCCAAAATGCTGGGATTGCAAGCATGAGCCACTGCCCCCAGCCAGCTCAGACATTTTGACCAGGGGAGAAGCAGGCTATAGAACAGAAAGTTTCAATCTATCCCCAAAGGAATATGATTTCATCTACAAAAGAGTGTGGAGAAACTCAAGCCTAAGAGTGCTCTCAAACCCAGTGGAAGTTGGGACAAAGGCAATTGGGAAGTGATATGGTTTGGCTCTGTGTCCTCACCAAAATTGCATGTTGCATTATAATCTTCAGTGTTGGAAGAGGGTCCTGATGGGAGGTGATTGGATCATGGGAGTGGTTTCTAATGGTAAACCTAAATGCTGAAGCGCCATGCCCCTAATGCTGTCTTATGATGGCGTTTTCACAAGATCCAGTTGTTTAAAAGTGTGTAGCAAAGCCACAGAGCAATTGCTCACGCCTGTAATCCCAGCACTTTCGGAGGCTGAGGAGGGCAGATCAATTGAGCTCAGGAGTTCAAGACCAGCCTGGACAACATGGCAAAACCCTATCTCTAAAAAGAAAAAAAAATTTTTTAAGTGTGTAGCAAAACAAAACAAAACAAACAAAAACAAAATGTGTAGCACTTCCCCCGTGCTCTCTCTCTCTCCTGCCACCATGTGAAGATGTACTTGCTTCTCCTTTGCCCTTCCACAATGATGGTAAGTTTCCTGAGGCCTCCTCAGCCATGCCTCCTGTACAGTCCCAGCCATGCCTCCTGAAGAACTGTGAGTCAATGAGACCTCTTTTCTTTATAAATTACCCAGTCTCAGGTAGTTCTTTATAGCAGTGTGAAAACAAACTAATATAGGAAGACACTGATAGATTCACTGCCAGCTAGTGTGCCAGAGAGACATAAGGAAAGAGTTGTCTGGGAAAATCCTTACTGGGATTAGAACAAATCTCAAGGCCAGGCATGGTGGTTTACACCTGTAATCCAAGCACTTTGGAGGCCAAGGCGGGTGGACCACCTGAGGTCCAGAGTTCAAGACCAGCCTGACCAACATGATAAACCCCGTCTTAAAAAAATAAAATTAAGGCCGGGCGCGGTGGCTCAA
>NW_022436982.1:600793-621517 GCF_009761245.1 Sapajus apella
TTTTTTTTTTTTTTTTGAGATGGAGTCTCACTGTGTCACCCAGGCTAGAGTGTAATGGTGCAATCCCAGCTCACTGCAACCTCCACTTCCTGGGTTCAAGTGATTCTCCTGCCTTAGCCTCCCAAGCAGCTAAGGCACCTGCCATCATGCCCAACTAAATTTTGTTTTTGTTGTTTTTTTGAGTCGGAGTCTCCCTCTGTCACCTGATCTGGAGTGCAATGGAACGATCTTGGCTCACTGCAACCTCTGTCTCCCAGTTTCAAGCTATTCTTCAGCCTCAGCCTCCCAAGTACCTGAGATTACAGGCGTGCACCACTGTGTCTGGCTAATTTTTGTATTTTTTAGTATAGACAGGATTTCACCATGTTGGCCAGGCTGATCTTGAACTCCTGACCTCAGGTGATCTGCCTGCCTCGGCCTCCCAAACTGCTGAGATTACGGGTCGTGTGAGCCACCCCATCCAGCCTTAATTTTTGTGTTTTTGTAGAGATGGGGTTTCACCATGTTGTCCAGGCTGATCTTGAACTCCTGACCCCAGGTGATCTGCCCTCTTGGCCTCCCAAAATGCTGTGATTATAGGTGTGAAACACTGCGCCTGGCCAATTTTTATGCTGTTCTCTAAGACACTTCCTTAGAACCATCTTCTAATTCACTAACACTCTGTTTGTCTATGTCCATCTGAGATAATGTCTATCTTGTTTATTGAGGGTTTATTCCCTCAATAACTTACTTTTTTCATTTAGGAAATTATTTTCAGGATATCTAATTGATTTATTATTTTTAATTTTTAAACTTTTCATTTTGAAATAATTTTAGATTTACAGAAGAGTTTCAGAGATAGCATAGTGAATTATTGTATATACTTCACCCAGCTTTCCCTAATATTAACGGTTATGTAGCGTCTTGCATAACTCTGAGACATTTATCAAAAGTAAGAAACTAACTTTGAAAAAGAAAAAAAAAACATAAAAAAAAAATAACAGAAACTAACTTTGATACAATACTATTAACTTTATTCGGATTTCCATAATTTTTCATTAATGTTTTTTTCTGTTCAGAATCCAATCCAGGACACTATGTTGTATCTAGTTGTCAAGTCTCAAATCCATGACCATTTTTCAGTCTTTCATTGTCTCATGACCTTGGCACTTTTTTTTTTTGGTAAGATGGACTCTCATTTTGTCACCCAGGCTGGAGTGCAGTGGTGCAATCTCGGCTCACTGCAACCACCGCCTCCCAGGTTCAAGCGATTCTCCTGCCTCAGCCTCCTGAGTAGCTGGGATTACAGGCACGTGCCACCACACCCTGCTAATTTTTTGTATTTTTAGTAGAGACGGGGTTTCACCATGTTGCCCAGGATGGTCTTGATTTCCTGACTTTGTGATCTACCCGCCTTGGCTTCCCAAAATGCTGGGTTTACAGGTGTGAGCCACCGTGCCCAGTCGATTTTTGTATTTTTAGTAGAGGTAGGGTTTCACCATGTTGGTCAGGCAGGTCTCAAACTCTTGACCTCAAGTGATCCACCCGCCTCAGCCTCCCAAAGTGCTGGGATAACAGGCATAAGCCACTGCACCCGGCCTATATTTCCTATTTTGAATAACCTATGCTCAAACAAACAAAAAATGATAAATAACCTATGCTCAGGATCTGCAAAATATTTCCACAGTAGGTGAAATAATTCCATGCCTCAGAGACCTCTAACATCTCCATGTCATCAGAGAGCCATTTTTGAGGGCTTACCATCTGTGTTTGTTTGTGTCCTATGTCCTCTGGGTCTCTTTCCTTGCTATATTTTTATTATGTTTGTATGAATTAAAATTCCAAATCCTTTTTCTGAACAGAAATATTTTCCTTCTGAGCTCTCCCTTGCCCCTTTGCTAGCAAGGATGGTTAATTAGCTCCAACACATGAAGGGTAGAGTCAAACAGGGAATTGTATTAACATCCGCTTTGTTTGTTCCAGGAAACCTATGCAAATAAACAAGAGAAGATACTGTTTCTAAGCAAGTATAACACAATTCAATTTGCCCAAATCACTTTATAGTATTTCTTGTTTATTCTTCCTGGCAAGACCAAAGCAAGAGAAGGTAACAGATACAGGTCCATTAATGAGCCTCTACCAGCACATTGCATTGTGATGAAATGGTTATAAGGACTGAATTGGAGGAGTGGGGTTAGAGAAGATTGGAACTGTTGGGGTTTTTATTTGAAGGCTACAAAATAGTATAGTTTGAGGGCTGGACACTGTGGCTCACGCCTGTAATATCAGCACATTGGGAGGCCGAGGCATGCAGATAACTTGAGGTGAGGAGTTCAAGACAAGCTTGGCAAACATGGCGAAACCCTGTCTCTACTAAAAATACAAAAATTAGCTGGGCGTGGTGGTGCACACCCGTAACCCCAGGTACTTGGGCAGCTGAGACAGGAGGATAGCTGAACCCAGAAGGTAGAGATTGCAATAAGCCAAGATTGCACCACTGTACTCCAGCCCAAAGCAAGACTCTGTCTCAAAAAATAAAAATAAGCCAAAATAAATACAAGTAAAACAAAATAGTATAGTTCAAAATCAACTTTTTTTTTTTTTTGAGACAGAGTTTCACTCTTGTTACCCAGGCTGGAGTGCAATGGCGCGATCTCGGCTCACCGCAACCTCCGCCTCCTGGGTTCAGGCAATTCTCCTGCCTCAGCCTCCCAAGCAGCTGGGACTACAGGCACGTGCCACCATGCCCAGCTAATTTTTTGTATTTTTAGTAGAGACGGGGTTTCACCATGTTGACCAGGATGGTCTCGATCTCTTGACCTCGTGATCCACCTGCCTCGGCCTCCCAAAGTGCTGGGATTACAGGCTTGAGCCACCGCGCCCCGCCTAAAATCAACTTTTAAAAGAACTAGATGTGGGCCAGGAGTGGTGGCTCATGCCTGTATTCCAACATTAGGAGGCTGACATGGGATGATTGTTTGAGGCCAGGAGTTCAAAATCAGCCTGGGCAATGTAGGGAGACGACATCTCTACAGAAAAGAAAAATTTAAAAAGTGGCTGGGCACAGTGGTATGTGCCTGTAGTTGCTGGAAAGACTGAGGCAAGAAGATCGCTTGAATCCAGGAGTCCCAGACTGCAGTGACTCATAATCATGAAACTGCACTCCAGCCTGAGTGAGAGTGAGAACCTGTATCAAAAAAAAAAAAAAAAAAAAGACCCTATATATGGATATAGCATTTATAGACACAGATATAGGTACATGTGAAAAAGAACTGTAAGACACCACATCAAGATGTATACAATGGCTATCTGCCAGGTGCCATGGCTCATGCCTGTAATCCCAACACTCTGGGGGGGCCAACGCAGTTGGATTGCTTGAGTTCAGGAGTTTGAGACCAACCTGGACAACATGGCAAAACCCATCTCTACAAAAAATATAAAAATTAGCTGGGCATAGTGGTGTGCACCCACAGTCCCAGCTACTTGGGAGGCTGAAGCAGGAAGATCAATTGAGCTCCAGTAAGCTGTGATCAACACCACTATACTCCAACCTGGGTGACAGTATGAGACCCTGTCTCCAAAAAAAAAAAATATATATATATATATATAAATAGCCAGAGTTTTTTGTTCTCAAGGAGCTTACATTCTAACGGGGGAAGACATTAGATAATAACCATACAAATAAATGTAAAATTCTAATTATGATAAGTGCTACAAAGGAGAGACATAATGCTATGAAACTTAATAATGGAGGAGAGGCCAGACATGCTGTCTCATGCCTATAATCCCAGCCCTTTGAGAGGCCAAGATGGGCAGATCACATGAGGCCAGAAGTTCGAAAGCAGGCTGGGCAACATGGGGAAAACTCGTCTCTACTAAAAATACAAAAATTAGCCAAGTGTTGGTGACGCACGCTTGTAGTACCAGCTACTCGGGAGGCTGAGGCAGGAGAATGGCTTCAACCCGGGAAGCAGAGGTTGCAGTGAGCTGAGATCGTGCCATTGCACTCCAGCCTGGGCAACAGAGCGAAAAATCCATCTAAAAAAAAAAAAAGGAAAGGAAAAAGAGATGGAGTCTTCCTGTGTTACCCAGGCTGGTCTTGGACTTCCAGGCTCAAGCAGTCCTCCTGCTACACCTTGTCTCCTAAGTAGCTATGACTACAAGGTGTGAGTCTGACTCCTCTGTATTTTTTCTTCTGACTGCATCCTGCATGATTCTCTGTACTCTTTAGGAGACAATCAGGCTAGGAAGGAGAAAAATTTTTAAACCGTAGTCCTAACCTGGTTACAGAACATTGAATTCATCACTTTGCCCTCAGCACTACAAATGAAACAAAACAAAAATACTCTCTAAACATATGAAAGCTTGGGAATAATCTTTGCCTCTCATCAGTCTCATACCCTGTCCTCATTTCTGCTGATTTTATCTTTTACATGTTATGAGTCTATTCCCATCTCTAAACCACCCAAGTCACCTGTTGCTTGGACCACTTGTGAAGGTCTCTTAGATGGACAAATTCATCTGGCTTCCTAAAAGAACCACTATGGTCTCTTGTTATTCTGTTCTGCATTCTGCAGCTAATTTTTTGAATGCACATTTGATCAAGTTATTCTCATTCTGAGACAGGAGAACAGGGAATCAAGGTAACCAAAAGTTAAGGCATAAGTAAAAGAACAGCAGGTACAGACAGTTCTAGGCAAGATTAGGCAATATACAGGCCACATCCTCGCTCCAGGCCTGCAGTCCCAGCTACTTGGGAGGCTGGGGCAGGAAACTTTCTTGAACTCGGGAGGTAGAGGTTACAGTGAGCTGAGATTGCGCCACTGCACCCCAACCTAGGTGGGAGAGTGAGACTCCATATCAAAACGAAAAAAAAAAAATAAATTTTAGAACATCAGAAGGCTCTCTGAGGTCCCCTGCCAGTTGGTAACTCTGCTTAAGTGTAGTGACCGACTTCTCTTACCATCAATCAGTTGTGCCTGTTTTCAAACTTCATAAACATGAAATTAGGCATTACTAATTACATTTAGGAATTACTGCTTTGGTTGGGCTCAGTATCTCATGTCTGTAATCCCAGCATTTTGGGAGGTCAAGGTGGGAGGATGGCTTAAGCTGAAGTGAACTTCTAGGCAACAAGGTGACACTCCGTCTCCATAAAAAATAAAAAAAGCTAGATGTGGTGGCACATCCATGCCGTGCCACTGCACTCCAGTCTGGACAACAAAGTGAGACCTTGCCTCTCAAAAAATAAAAATAAAAACAGGAATTACTACTTTGTGTTTGATTTTTTTGGAGACAGGGTCTGAATTGTCCAGGCTGGAGTGCAGTGGCATGATCTTGGCTCTCCACCTGCAGCCTCCACCTTCTGGGCTCAAGCTATCCTCCCACCTCAGCCTCCCAACTCCCAAGTAGCTGGAACTACAAGTGCTTGCCACCCCACCCAGCTAATTTTTGTATGTTTTTGTAGAGACAGCGTTTTGCCATGTTGCCTAGGCTGGTCTCAAACTCCTGGGTTCAAGCAATCTGCCTGCCTCAGCCTCCCAAAGTGCTGGGATTATAGGGGTTAGATACTGTGCCCTCCCTCCCTTTCTCCCTCCCTCCCTTCCTTCCTTCCTTCCTTCTTACCTTCCCACCTTCCTACCTTTCTTCCTTCCGTTGCCCAGGCTGGAGTGCAGTGGCACGATCTCAGCACACTGCAACCTCCACCTCCTGGATTCAAGTGATTCTCCTGCCTCAGCCTCCCAAGCAGCTGGGATTACAGGCATGTACCACCACACCCAGTTAATTTTTGTATTTTTAGTAGAGATGGGGTTTCACCATGTTGACCAGGATGGTCTTGATCTCTTGACCTCATGATCTGCCCGCCTTGGCTTCCCAAAGTGCTGGGATTACAGGTGTGAGCCACCGTGCCCAGCCCTTTATTATTTTTTTGTTGGTTTTTTTTTTTTTTTTTTAGATAGGATTTTGCTCTGTCGCCCTGGCTGGAGTCCAGTGGCACGATCTAAGCTCACTGCAACCTCTGCCTCCCAGATGCAAGTGATCCTCCCACCTCAGCTTCCCAAATAGCTGGGACTACAGGCATGCACCACCAGGGCTGGTTAATTTTTGTATTTTTAGTAGAGAAGGGGTTTCACCATGTTGGCCAGACCAGTCTCAAACTCCTGACCTCAAGTGATCCCCCCCACCTTTGCGTCTCAAATTGCTGGGATAAGCCACTGCAACCGCCTACTAGCAGATTTTTGTTTGTTTGTTTGTTTTTTTTTTTTTTTTTGAGACGGAGTTTCGCTATTGTTGCCCAGACTGGAGTGCAATGGCACGATCTCGGCTCACTGCAACCTCCGCCTCCTGGGTTCAAGCAATTCTCCGGCCTCAGCCTCCCGAGTAGCTGGGACTACAGGCACGCACCATCATGCCCAGCTAATTTTTGTATTTTTAGTAGAGACGAGGTTTCACCTTGTTGACCAGGATGGTCTCGATCTCTTGACCTCGTGATCCACCCGCCTGGGCCTCCCAAAGTGCTGGGATTATAGGCGTGAGCCACCGCGCCCGGCCGGTTTGTTTGTTTTTTGGATTTTTTTTTTTTTTTTTTTTTTTGAGAGGGAGTCTTGCTCTGTCGCTCAGGCTGGAGTGCAGTGACATGATCTAGGCCCACTCCAACCTCTGCCTCCTGATTTCAGGCAATTCTCCTGCCTCAGCCTCCCAAGTAGCTGAAATTACCAGTGCCTGCCACCATGCCTGGCTAATTTTTGTATTTTTAGTAGAGACAGGGTTTCACCATGTTGGCCAGGCTGGTCTCAAACTCCTGACCTCAGGTGATCCACCTGCCTTGGCCTCCCAAAGTGCTGGGATTAGAGGCGTGAACCATTGCGCCAGGCTGCAGTCTTTCAAAAGCAATTATGAACTTTAAAATTTCCAAAATTTCTTCTATTAGAAGATTCTTCAAAATTCAAAATTTCTTCTTCTAGAAATAGACTTTCATTCTATTTTATTTGTGTAGAAACGGTGAGCTCTTGGCCAGGTGCAGTGGCTCACACCTGCAATCCAAGCACTTTGGGACACTGGGGCAGATGGATCACCTGAGATCTGGAGTTCGAGACCAGCCTGGCCAACATGGCAAAACCCCATCTCTACTAATACAAAAATTAGCTGGTCGTGGTGGCACACACCTGTAACCCCAGTTACTCAGGAGGCTGAGGCAGGAGAATTGCTTGAACCTGGGAGGCAGAGGTTGCAGTGAGCCAAGACTGTGCCATTGCACTCTCCAGTCTGTGCTACAGAGCAAGGCTCAGTTTCAAAAAAAAAAAAGGAATGGTGAGCTCTGCTATAAGGTGCATTTGGGGATGGTTCCTGGGATGTGAAGATGAAGTAAAGGAACTTTGAGAAAGAGCCTGCAGCAGTGCCCAGTGTGCCACTGGCAGAGGAGACTAGGATCCAAGCACAGTCTGACCCTAGAGATTCTCAAAGGATTCCAAACTCTTGTGCAAGGGCATGTGGGTGATCCAGAGCATTTTGAGGCAAGACATAACTAGAACAGACTCAAAAAAGCAAGCTGACCCACTCCTGGCCCATTCACTATGTGCATATCTCTAAAGGGACAGGCCTGACCAAATAAGATGGAACTGCCTTTCCCAAGACGTTAGCGGTTAGTGGCAGCACTGATGGCAGGAGATCCTGTTTCAATCTGGTCTTTGGTTCAACTAGGAAAACAAATCCAAATCTCCTTGTAGGCAGAACTTCAGATGGGCCAACAGAACTCCCTGGAGGTATGAGACCTGAGGCTTGAAGCCTGAAGGGACCAGCAGGTAACTGGGCACCACAGCCTGAGGCCAACCGGCTCCAAGCAAGAGCATCCTGCTTACTCAGAGGGTTTGTTTGCTTGTGGAAAGTGAAGGCTGACAGTCATATTCCTTCAAGATCTTCCGAAAATGGAGGCAAGGGTGATCCTGATGAAGCCCCCTTGTTTGGTGGCCAATTCCAGCTCTAACTGGACTGGCAAGCCAAAAATGACCACTCTCTTTCCTGTGGTTCAAAATTCTCCTCTAATGGAGACACAACCTGACTCCAAGAGTGAGGCAGGCAGTGACAGATAAGTTACAGCGTGATGCCTACTTCATAAAGCACAAAAGACCCTCTGGTTTAGATGGCAGGTCATGGGAATGGTGAAGGGGAAGGTGACTGAGGGGCTGAAGCAGCTTGTACAGGAGAAAGGACTTGGAGGAGACAGAGCAGAGAATGGAGCCTGAGAGCTACGCAGGGGTGGGAAGAGGGTAGCCAGAGTCCCGTCGGGCGGCCTGGGTTGGTTGTGTAGTTAGAGGCAAAACAAGAATGGGGCCAGGCCCTATAGAGTCAGGGCTGGACCCTCTGGAGTTAACTGGAGGGCATATAGGCTAGGGCGGGGAGGAGCCAAAGGGGAACTCAGCGGTGGTATAAAGTCTGGCCACACTGGCCTGGTTTCCCGACTGGACTTCACCTTGAGGGGTGGGGGTGGTTTCTGCCACACCCCTCACCCCCCTGTCCAGTCCTTGGCGCCAGGGTACGGTTTGTGATAGATTCAGGGAAACGTTTGGTGCTAGATATGGGAGGTAACTGATGGCGGCTACCAGGTTAAGGCCAGCACTATAGGGGATTCCTTCCCCCAGCAGGGCTGGTTGTCCTCACTTCCGGGTGCCTTCAGATGGGCGGGCTGGGGTCGGAGATCAGCGACCAGAAGCCAGATTCTCTTGGCCCCAGCTCGTCCACCTCCAGCGGCTGCCAAACGACCGTTGGAAAAGGTCTGGCGGCGCCCGGGAAACGGTAGGGAACTCTCTGCCAAGCCCTAAATCCCACCCCTCTCGTTCCGGCGGCGTCTCCGTGGCGACGCTGTCGGAAGTGCGGCTGCGCAAAGGTGACGGCGCGCGGGCGAGGGAGGGGGTGTTTTGGTTCTAGCCGCTCGCCGTCCTTCCAGGCTCTGCCGTCGGAAAGCCTGTCGTTCTCGTTTCCCCTTTCCTTTCCCAGCCCCAATCCTTCCTCTCGCTTTCCCTTCTTTCTGCTGCCGCTCCGGGTCCGGGCCATTTTCCGGGCCGGGCGCACTAAGGTGCGCGGCCCCGGGGCCCAGTATATGACCCGCCGTCCTGCTACCCCTCGCTTCCCCCGCCCCATGTGGCTGCGGGGCAGCGGCAGCGCTGTCCACTATGGCCCGGAAAGCAGTTAGCAGGAAGCGGAAAGCGCCCGCCTCGCCGGGAGCTGGGAGCGACGCTCAGGACTCGCAGGTGAGGGCTGAGAGGCCTGGACCTGGGTGATGAGGCCGAGGCACCAGGAGAGACTTAGGGTCCGCAGATCCTGCGAAAGGAATCGGGGTTCAAGGTCTGTAGTCAGAGGCAAAACAAGAATGGGGCCAGGCCCTATAGAGTCAGGACTGGACCCTCTGGAGTTAACTGGAGGGGATATAGGCCAGGGCGGGGAGGAGCCAAAGGGGAACTCAGCAATGGGACATAATCCTCGGGAGGACTGCAGCCATGGATAGGGCTTGAAAAGAAACCAGAATTTTGGTTCCGGAGGAAGGAGAAACCGAAGTTAAGGGAATCTGAAACAAAACCAGCCTCCAAGGAGATATCAGGAGGGGGAGTGAACTCTACCTTCCATGGGCCTTAGGAAGCTGGGATGATTACGTCCCTCCTCGAGGAAGGAAAGAGTCTTCCTATATGTATGCCCAACCCTGAGCTGGGCCTTTTGGATTTGGACCCCAAAAGAAACAACAGTTTCCAGGTATCATCTCTATACTGCCCCCTTTGGAGAGGAAGGCCTTCTTGGACCTAGATGTGGCCTCTGATTTTCCGGGATCTACTATCCCTTTGGTGGTTGAGTTTTCGAATTCTGCAACTGCCTGGAGTGCGGGCATGATGACAGAGGGACGGCCATTGATTCGTGCATCCCTGGAAGACCTGGCTCCTTGGACTGTATCTTCCGTGCTCCACTGGGAGTACAGACTGAGAGGGAGAAGGGAGATGGGTAGAGATGCAGCCCAGATCGATATGGGAAACACTTCACCTCCCATTTCCTTCAATCCTTCACTCCTAAAAGGTCTAGTAAACCTTTTAGCCTGTTCTATTCTGCATTCATTCCCTTGACTTTCAGCCCTTGTAATTCGCATAGGTAAGTTTGACTGTGAGCAACATCTTTTCAATGTTGGAAGAGTTAAGCGACTTACTGGATTGAGATTCTTGTTCCCTTGTGTTTGTAAATCCTACAGTGTGAGTTGTTGGTGATTTCTGTAATACAGTAGGATCCGTTCTAAACAAGAGTGGCCAAAGCCCTGATTTCTAATGTTGCTTTCCACAGTTTGGCTGGGATCACTCGCTTCACAAAAGGAAAAGACTTCCTCCTGTGAAGAGATCCTTGGTATACTACCTGAAGAACCGGGAAGTCAGGCTGCAGAATGAAACCAGCTACTCTCGAGTGTTGCATGGTTATGCAGCACAGCAACTTCCCGGTCTCCTGAAGGAGAGAGAGTTTCAACTTGGGACCCTTAATAAAGTGTTTGCATCTCAGTGGTTGAATCATAGGCAAGTGGTGTGTGGCACAAAATGCAACACGGTAAGTGTCTGGGGGGCTGTGAACTCTCCCCTGGGTCCTGGATATGTTGCTCTACTGGCTCTAGAACCTCTTGCTCTTACTTTTCCCATCTGCTGCTTTTGGGAGGGACTTGCCTTACTCTCCCTTCCATTCCTTCCCGTTGATGACTTTTTCCTCTCTTCTTGTGCTTCTTTTTTCATGCCTACATTTCTTTTCTGATAAGTCTTCAAAGGACTATATTTCTTTAGGCCCTTGCTCTCTGGATGTGCTGCTTCTAGAGGATTGTTTTTTGTTTGTTTTTGCCTCATCTTTTATGCTGGTTTTAAAACCATAGGCCTCAATGGAAAGAGTTAAGAAATGATGTGGCTGGGGGAGGTGGCTCACTCCTGTAATCCCAGCACTTTGGGAGGCCGAGGTGGGTGGATCACGGGTTCAGGAGATCGAGACCATCTTGGCCAACATGGTGAAACCCCATCTCAAAAAAAAATTAAAAAAAAGAAATAATAATGCTCAGAGCATCATTCAGGATACATAATAGTGAAAACAGCCTAAGGACATATGTCAAAGTATTTAAAATAGCACACTTGGCTGCTTTTTAGTGAATAGAATCTAAAAATGTATAAACAAACATGAGAAATACATGGACTGTTTCCTATAAGTAAGGCAGGGAATGTGTGTCTGGCAGTATATTTCAGTGTATAAGCATTTTCTTTTTGGAAAGTAGCCTTTTTAAGAGTGACTAGAAAGACAGGTATAAATGAGTGAAGGTAAGCTTTGTAAGTGACCCAATTATAGGCCGGGATAAAATCAGATAGAGAAAACAATTGGAACAGAGTTCATGAATAGCATGATGTCAGAGGAATGACAAATGAAAAAAAGCAGGGCCTAGGGCCTATGGGTGGGAAATGATTATGCCCAGCCCTCCCTTCGTTTTCACCTCACCCTGTGCAAATAGACAAGTAATGTCATATGGGTGAGTAAATTGACCCTGGACTGAAACACATTTTAGATCATTAAAAGAGAGAAGATTGCTTTAGATCAAAAAAAGTCTTAAGTACTGGGAGAAGTGTCTGTTTATAAAGGGCATAGGCAAAAATTTAAACAGTTTTAAGGAAGGAAATAATACCATGGTGGTTGGTCTGTTTATAAAGGACATACGCAAAATTTTAAACAATTTTGAGGAAGGAAATAATACCATGGTGGTTGGGGCCAAGCTTTCATTTCCTCTTCTGTTGAGAGTGGCTTGTCTTACACAGAAGCCTTTCAAAACTAAGTGGTGGCAACAGGCTTCCACAGAACTTCCCTTTCTTGGTCTCTCCAGCTGCCCACTCATGGTTGAGAACTGTTATCCTTGTCACTTGGAATAGAAAGAGTCTCCTGCTTGGAAGAGTTCATTCCACTCCCCACACATGCATCATACTGTTTAGCCCTGCAAATATTACTGAATTATAAACTGAATTAATCATCATGGTCTCTTGCTTCTTGAATTTATTGACACTATTTTTGAAGGCAAGCATGATACATAATAATTTAACCTACTTTTAATTCCTACCTCTTTCTGTTTTCCTACATCCTCATAACCTAGTGACTGGGGCAAGGGGAGCTGTTTTCATTTTAGAGTTAGCATTTATTTGTATTTGGTTAGCTTCCAGAACCAAAGCACGGAACTAGGAGCAGTGCTCTTCTCTTGAGCTTTGTGACATTGGGTAAATGATTACTTTCTTTGTGCTTTTGTTTTTGAATCTGCAAAATGGGAGTGATAATACCTGGTGCTGAGAAGGTGTCTGCATGCATCTGGGAAATACTCTAAGTTAGCAATATTTTGCTTATTTGGAAGTACTAGCAGCGGTAAAAATGATTCTATAACCTTTTCCCATGATTTGAAGAGAGGAAATTATGTAAATAATTGGAACTGCCTTTGGATAATGTGTGAAGATTTCAGAGGTAGGAGAGATTATTCTCAATAGTAAAGTTTTGATGTAGAATGTCCCACTATTGTGGGCTGACAATCAGACTAGGAGCAGTCATTCAATCCCCAAATTTCTTGGCCCCACTGAGCACAGCAGTAACAGCAAGAATAGCCAACTGTTGTTTTTTTATCATTAATAACAATACAGTCGTTAAAGAAGTAGAGGTGGTATAACCTTAATTAGAACATGGGTCTGGCAGCTGGGATGGGTTAGGTATATTTTTGTGGTTTAGACTTATGCAAATTCAGATTGCCTGCAGAGCCAGACAGAAAAGCTAGGTGAAAGGAAGTTTGTTAGGCACAAGACAGTAAGGAGTAGTAGGGGCTACAAAGAACTACAGAAGGAATTCCTGACTTCAGCCAGCTGATGCCATGTAGGAATTTGGACCTAATGTTAAAAAGATTTTCTTGGCTGGGTACAGTGACTCACGCCTGTAATCCCAGCTCTTTGGAAGGCTCAGGCGGGCGGATCACAAAGTCAGGAGTTCGAGACCAGCCTGGCCAATATGGTGAAACCTCGTCTCCGCTAAAAATACAAAAATTAGCTGGGTGTGGTGGTGGTCGCCTGTAGTCCCAGTTACTTAGGAGACTGAGGCAGGAGAATTGCTTGAACCTGGGAGGTGGAGGTTGCAGTGAGCCAAGATCGTGCCACTGCATTCTAGCCTGGGTGACAGAACAAGACTCATCTCAAAAAAAAAAAAAAAAATTCTTTCATTGGGCGCGGTGGCTCACGCCTGTAATCCCAACACTTTGGGAGGCCAAGGCAGGCAGATCAGCTGAGGTCAGGGGTTCGAGACCAGACTGGCCAACATGGTGAAACCTCATCTCTACAAAAGTACAAAAAAATTAGCCAGGCATGATGGTGGGTGCCTGTAATCCCAACTACTCGGGAGGCTGGGGCAGAAGAATCACTTGAACCTGGGAGGTGGAGATTATAGTGAGCTGAGATCTTGCCATTGCGCTCCAGCCTGGGTGACAGAGCGAGACTCCATCTCAAAAAAAAAAATTTTCTTTCTCTTTTTTTTTTTAATTTTAATTTTATTTAATTTTATTATTTTAAAGACAGGGTTTCACCATGTTGGTCAGGCTGGTCTTGAACTCCCGACCTCAGGTGATCTGCCCACCTTGGCCTCCAAAGTGCTTGGATTACAGGCGTGAGCCACCACTCCCAGCCTCTCTTTTTTAAAGAGAAGCTGGAAATCAGATTTTTTTTTCTTAATATTTCTTTTTTTTATACTTTGGGCTCTGGGGTAAATGTGCACATCCTGCATCCTGCAGGATTGTTGCCCAAAATCAGAATTTTTATGAGGCAAGTATTAACAGTTTATGAGGAATATTGAAAATCTAGTATGACAGGAGCTTTAGGTGTCTAGAAAACTGTAAGATTTGCACCTCACAGTTGCCTTTTTCATCAATTAGTTGAATGAAGCTCGGCAGAGAGTAAGGATTGAATTTAGTCATTTGGCAGGCGTTTATATAGAAGGAATTACTGAAATTGTTACATTACCATGGGGAGAGTAGAGAAGGCATTCCTGGCTTGAGTTGTATAAACTTTCCCTAAAATTGCAAAGTTTTGATTATATGTATACTTTGGTTAAGATTGTTGGGGGGGTGGTGTGGGAAGTAGTTCTTAGTTTTTGTCCTTAGATTTTCAAAGACAGTGCTATGAGCCAAAAATGGTTAAGAACCACTGATATTGACAGATAAGCTAAGGACAGAACCTTGAAAAACGTACATGTAGAGGGCAAGAAGAACTGCTTGCTGTGGAGGAGCAGGGAACTCAGGAAAACCAGGGGACTACAGAAAAGAATTCAAGAAAGGAGGACTCTTGAACGGGGTGAGGGTGGGGTGTGAGTTGAGGAGAAGGATGGTGATAGGCAGAGTGATGATGTACACAGTTTGAGGTATTTAATTTTAGACATGAACTCTTCCCATTGTCAACACTCTCCAGCCAAAGACTGCCAGGGACCCACCTGTAGCAGAACAAGTCAGATACAGCTCTTTGTTGTACCTAGGAGAACCTAAACCATAGGGGATCGAGGGCCCTCTCAGTAAGAATTCTGGAAAGGAGTTACAACACTGAGCCAGGTTAAAGGGATGTTTGATCTTTTTGTGGTTTAGGCAGTGTTCTTGTTTTGGTCTGTGTTTAGATATGATTACAGAGTGGTCTTGTTTTGTCTTTATCACAGTTACAGAGTGGCCTTGTCTGATGTTGATATTCTCTGAAATTATTATTATTATTATTATTTTTTTGAGACAGAGTTTCACTCATGTTACCCAGGCTGGAGTGCAATGGCGCGATCTCGGCTCACCGCAACCTCCGCCTCCTGGGTTCAGGCAATTCTCCTGCCTCAGCCTCCTGAGTAGCTGGGATTACAGGCACGCACCACCATGCCCAGCTAATTTTTTGTATTTTTGGTAGAGACGGGGTTTCACCATGTTGACCAGGATGGTCTCAATCTCTTGACCTCGTGATCCACCCGCCTCGGCCTCCCAAAGTGCTGGGATTACAGGCTTGAGCCACCGCGCCCGGCCTGAAATTATTTATTTACACTGGGATAACAAGGCCTACCTAAGAGTATCAGGCTAACCCTGGTTGTCAGGGTTGCTTTGTTCTTTTTTTTTTTTTGGACAGTCTCACTGTGCCACCCAGGCTGGAGTGCAGTGGCACATTCTTGGCTCACTGTAACCTGTCTCCTGGGTTCAAGCAGTTCTCATGCCTCAGCCTCCCAAGTAGCTGGGACTACAGGCATGTGCCACCATGGCTGACTAATTTTTGTATTTTTAGTAGAGATGGGGTTTCACCATGCTGGCCAGGGTGGTCTCAAACTCCTGACCTCATGTAATCTGCCCACTTCAGCCTCCCAAAGTGCTGGGATTACAGACGTGAGCCACTTTGTTCTTTTCCAAGACAGGGTTTTGCAGGGTAGAGTACAGTGGTGCAATCATGGCTCATAGCAGCTTCAAATTCCCGGGCTCAAGGGATCCTCCTGCCCCAGGATCCTGAGTAGCTGGGACTATACCACATGCCATCATACCTGGCAATTTGTTTTTTTTTTTGAGACGGAGTTTCCTTCTTGTTGCCCGGGCTGGAGTGCAATGGTGCCATCTCAACTCACTGAAACTTCCACCTCCCAGGTTCAAATGATTCTCCTGCCTCAGCCTCCCTAGTAGCTGGGATTATAGGTGTCCACTACCATGCCTAGCTAATTTTTTGTAAAGATGGGGTTTCACCATGTTGGCCAGGTGAGTCTGGAACTCCTCACCTCAGGTGATCCACCCACCTCGGCCTCCTGAAGTGCTGGGATTACAGGCATGAGCCACTGTGCCTGGCCTCTATCTGGCTATTTAAACAAATTTTTTATTTTATTTTATAGAGACAGGGTTTTGTTTTGTTTCCCAGGCTGGTTTCAAACTTTCGGGCTCAAGTGATTCTTCTACCCTGACCTCCTATAGTGCTGGGATTACAGGCATGAGCCACTGAGGCTGACCAGGGTTGCTTTGTTGTGTGTGTTTGAGACAGAGTCTTGCTCTGTCACCCAGGCTGGAGTGCACTGGTGCGATCTTGGCTCACTGCAACTTCTGCCTTGCGGGTTCCAGTGATTCTTCTGCCTCAGCCTCCCGAGTAGCTGGGAGTACAGGTGTGCACCACTATGCCCGGCTAATTTTTTTTTCTTTTTTGTAGAGACGGAGTTTCACTCTGTCGCCCAGGCTAGAGTGCAGTGGTGTGATCTTGACTCACTGTCCTCTGCCTCTCGGGTTCAAGCAATTCTCCTGCCTCGGTGTCCCAAGTAGCTGGGACTATAGGCGCACCCCACCACACCTGGCTAATTTCCTTTTTATTTAGCAGAGACGGGGTTTCACCATGTTGCCCAGCCTGGTCTTGAACTCCTGAGCTCAGGCAGTCTGCCTGCCTTGGCCTCCCAAAGTGCTAGGATTACAGGTGTGAACCACTGCACCCGGCCTAATTTTTGTATTTTTTTAGTAGATATGGGGTTTCATCATACTAGCCAGGCTGGTCTCAGATTCCTGGCCCCATGATCTGCCCACCTTGGCCTCTCAAAGTGCTGGGATTGCTTTTTTCTTTTTCACTATCTCCCAAAGCAATGGGTAGAGATACACTGCTGACTTCATAGATGGACTTTGTGAATCATAATGAAGCAGACAAATGAGTTTTTGGATGCTATTAATATTGACCAGATGAGAAGAGAACTTTGAGGTAGTGTAATTTCAGAGCTGGGGTAGAGTGGTAGGCACCAGGGTTGAGAAAATAGCTGTAAGGTTATGTCTGAGTTTGCATACTCAGATTCCTGAAATCATAGGGAATATGAAAGTCAGTTTGAGACACAAGGAAGCAAAATTATTAAGTATGGGTTTGCTCTGGACAGATTTTTATTCAGTTCGCTTTGTCTTACTATTTTATTTTCCCAAAGGGATACAACCTTTTAGAAAATGCTTTAGGGGACTGGGCGTGGTGACTCACTTCTGTAATCCCTGTACTTTGGGAGGCTGAGGCAGGCAGATTACTTGAGGTCAGGAGTTCGAAACCAGCCTGGTCAGCATAGCAAAAAACCGACTCTACTAAAAATAAAAAAATAAAATAAAAATTAGCCTGGCGTGGTGGTGCACACCTATGTTCCCAGCCACTCGGAAAGCTAAGGCCCAAGAATCGTTTGAACCTGGAAGGCAGAAGTTGCAGTAAGCCAAGATCATGCCACTGCACCCAAGCCTGTGCAACAGGGTGATACTCCGTCTCAGAAAAAATAAAGAAAAAAAATGCTTTAGGCTGGCACAGTGGTTTATGCCTGTAAATCCCAGCACTTTCGGAGGACGAGGTAGCTGGATTGCTTGAGCCTAGGAGTTCGAGACCAGCCTGAGTAACATAGTGAAACCCCGTCTCTTCCAAAAATACAAAAATTAGCCAGGCATGGTGGTACACACTTGTAGTCCCAGCTGCTTGGGAGGCTGAGGTCGGAGGATCAACTGAGCCTGGGAATTTGATGCTACAGTGAGCCGTGATCATGCCACTGCACTCGTCTGAGCAAAATAGACCCTGTCTCTCTCTCTCTCTTTTTTTTTTTTTTTTTGAGACGGAGTCTTGCTCTGCTGCCCAGACTGGAGTACAGTGGCACGATCTTGGCTCACTGCAACCTCCACCTCCTGGATTTAAGCACTTCTCTGTCTCAGCCTTCTGAGTAGCTGGGATTCCTGGTGCGTGCCACTACACCTGGGTAATTTTTGTATTTTTAGTAGAGATGGGGTTTCACCATCTTGGCCAGGCTGGTTTTGAACTCCTGACGTTGTGATCCACCCGCCTCGGCCTCCCAAAGTGCTGGGATTACAGGCTTGAGCCACCGCGCCCGGCCAGACTTTGTCTTTTAAAAAAATTTACATTTATATCAACAAATTTGATTAAGTCATTTTTGTTATATATTTGAGGTCAGAGATTTGTGAGTTGAGTCTCAGCTCTATCTTGTTAGTTTTCTCTCCTTTGACAAGCCAGATGTCTTCTCCAAGGCCTTTTTTCTCTCACCTTTAGAATGGAGAGAGTAGTTTATATGTATAGAAGGAAGCCAGAAAAAAACAAAACAGAGAGAGTAGTACCTGCCCAGCAGAGTCATGAAGAAGATTAAATTAAATAAGATGTCGATTAGCACAGTGCCTGGAAAAATAAGTGCTTAGTAAGTTGTTGATATAATTAACAGTAATGGTTGCTGGAGGAGGAAGAGGTGATGGTGGATTGATGGCTCTAGGCTTTTGATATATTTCTGGCCAAATTCACTATTTAAGAAGTGAGCTTTCTCTATCCTGTAAATGGCTGCTTTCTGTATGCCAGGCACATTTCAGATACCTTAAACATTTTAAAATAATTCATGGGCCAGGCATGGTGGCTCACGCTTATAATCCCAGCACTTTGGGAGACTGAGGCAGGCAGATCACAAGGTCAGGAGTTCGAGACCAGCCTGGCCAACATGGTGAAACCCGATCTCTAAAAATACAAAAATTAGCTCTGCATGGTGGCGGGTGGGCACCTGTGATCCTAGCTACTCGAGAGGCTGAGGCAGGAGAATCTCTTGAACCCGGGAGGTGGAGATTGCAGTGAGCTGAGATTGTGCCATTGCATTCTAGCCTGAAGTGGTACCCAGTTCTCATAAGGCTGTAGTAGAACAGCTACATACATACATACATTGCCACCAAAACTTAAAAAAATTTTTTTTTTTGTTAGTAGAAACAGGGTTTCACCATATTGGCGAGGCTGGTCTCAAACTCCAGACCTTGTGATCCGCCTGCCTCAGCCTCCCAAAGTGCTGGGATTACAGGCGTGAGCCACTGCGCCTGGCCAAAAAAAATGTTTTTTGATTTAATTTGAGACCAAATTTTGCTCTGTCACAGGCCGGAGTGCAGTGTCACAATCTCAGGACACTGCAACCTCAGCCTCCAGAGCTCAAGCAGTCTTCCTACCTCTGCCTCCCAAATAGCTGGAACCACAACCAAAATTAAAAAAAAATACTTCAGAAGTACACATTGACCAGGCATAGTGGCTCATGACTGTAATCCAGCACTTTGGGAAGCTGAGGCAGGAAGATCATTTGAGCCTAGGGGTTCAAGACCAGCCTGGACAATGTAGTGAGACCCCCATCTTTACAAAAAATTTAAGAATTAGCTGGATATGGTGGCTTGTGCCTGTGGTCTCAGCTACTTAAGAGGCTGAAGTGGGGGATGGCTTGAGTCTGCGAAGTCCAGGCTGCAGTGAAATGGGATTACACCACTGCATTCTAGCCTGGGTGACAGAGCATGACCTTGTCTCAAAAAAAAAAAAAAAAGTACATAGTATTTGTTGAAAGAAGAGCCTAAAAATGGTATACCTTTTCACCTAAGATGTTAACACCTGAGAATTTATACAAAGGAAAAGTCTTTTTTAACACGTTAATCATCAGAAGCTGCTTAATCTAAATACTAACAATTGAATACTTAAGTAAATTGTGATAAATCAAATCTGCATAGTATTATGTAGGCATTAACATAATTATGGAGACAAAGGTGCAAAGCATTCAAAATATTTAATGAAATGAGATACAAAATCCTATCTCTGCTGATAATAGCTGTGCACAATTATAATATATGTGATCAAAGACTAAACAGGAATCTATCTGACAAACGAAAAACAGATTTTAAGAGAGGATTCTGAGTGATCTTTCTTGCATTTTAAATTTCTTTTTTTTTTTTTTTTTTTTTTGAGACAGAGTTTCGCTCTTGTTACCCAGGCTGGAGTGCAATGGCGCGATCTCGGCTCACCGCAACCTCCGCCTCCTGGGTTCAGGCAATTCTCCTGCCTCAGCCTCCTGAGTAGCTGGGATTACAGACACGTGCCACCATGCCCAGCTAAGTTTTTGTATTTTTAGTAGAGACGGGGTTTCACCATGTTGACCAGGATGGTCTCGATCTGTTGACCTCGTGATCCACCCGCCTTGGCCTCCCAAAGTGCTGGGATTACAGGCTTGAGCCACCGCGCCCGGCCCTTAAATTTCTATATTGTTAATAAAGTATTGTTTGTACAGTAAACCCTCATCTCTTAAAATTATTGTTTCAGCTAGATGAACCTTGCGTTTTCTTTTTTTTTTTTTGAGACGGAGTCTTGCTCTGTCGCCAGGCTGGAGTGCAGTGGCGCAATCTCAGTTCACTGCAGCCTCCGCCTCCTGGGTTCAAACGATTCTTCTGCCTCAGCCTCCCAAGTAGCTGGGACCACAGGTGCGTGCCACCACGCTCGGCTAATTTTTGTATTTTTAGTAGAGACAGGGTTCCACTGTGACCAGGATGGTCTCAATTTCTTGACCTTGTGATCCGCCTGCCTCGGCCTCCCAAAGTGCTGGGATTACAGGCATGAGCCACCACGCCCAGCCAAATCTTGCGTTTTCTTATCCTAAAATGATGATGAGAAGAACTGAAGTAAGGGCTCAAAAATACAGTGGTAGAATATGCAACAAAAGGTGTCGCTTCTTTCAGTCACACAGTGAGTTTTTTGGAGCTCAAAAAAGCCCCTGGAGAGGGCTCTTGATTCTCAGTGGCCAAATACCCAACCATGTGGTCCTCAAGTCTTTTTTTTTTTTTTTTTTTTTTTCCCCCAAACTACTTACCCCGCCTGGTCCTCAAGTCTTAATGCTGTTATGTTCAGGAAGTAAGTTGTGAGAGAAGAGAGATTATATTATCTTTTTTTTTTTTTTTTT
>NW_022436982.1:621617-629966 GCF_009761245.1 Sapajus apella
CATGGTGAAACCCTGTCTCTACTAAAAATACAAAAAATTAGCTGGGCATGGTGGCGTGTGCCTGTAATCCCAGCTAATTTTTTGTATTTTTAGTAGAGACAGGGTTTCACCATGTTGACCAGGATGGTCTCGATCTCTTGACCTCGTGATCCACCCGCCTCGGCCTCCCAAAGTGCTGGGATTACAGGCTTGAGCCACCGTGCCCGGCCCAATCTTTTTTTTTTTTAAACTGGGTTTCACTCTGTCATCCAGGCTGGAGTATAGTGGCACAATCTTGGCCCGCTGCAACTTCCACTTCCCAGGTTCAAGCGATTCTAATGTCTCAGCCTCCCAAGTAGCTGGAATTATAACTAGATAATTTTTAAATTATAACCCAGATAATTTTTGTGTTTTTAGTAGAGTCAGCATTTTGCCATGTTGGCCAGCCTGGTCTTGAACTCCTGACCTCAGGTGATCTGCCTGCCTCTGCTTCCCAAAGTGGGATTACACAAATGAGAACCACACCCAGCTGTATTAGCATTATTTAACACTATTATTATTAAGAGTTTATAATCTCTTCATATACCAGATATGTAATTACAATCTCTGCTCTCCAGTAGTTTGCAAGTTAGGGATAAAGCTCCCATTAATTCTGAGTAGAAGGCCTTATACCTGGAAATGTCACCACGGAACAAAAAGCTGAAAGTATCCTGTGTAGAGATTTTCTCCTGGATAACTTATATATTAATATTAGCATCCTTGGGTATATAGAAATCAATTTCAAGCCAGGCACGGTAGCTCACATAATCCCAGGACTTTGAGAGGCCGAGGTGGGTGAATCACTTGAGGCCAGGAGTTTGAGACCAGCCTGGCCCACGTGGTAAAACCCCGTCTGTACTAAAAATACAAATATTAAGCAGGTATAATGAAACATGCCTGTGGTCCCAGCTACTTGGGAGGCTGAGGCAGGATAATCGCTTGAAACCAGGAGGCAGAGGTTGCAGTGAACTGAGATTGTACCATTGCACCCCAGCCTGGGCACCAGATTGAGACTCCATTAAAAAAAAAAAAAAAAAAAAGGCTAGGCATGGTGGCCTATGCCTGTAATCCCAGCACTTTGGGAGGCCAAGGCAGGTAGATCTTGAGGTCAGGAGTTCGAGACCATCCTGGCCAACATGGTGGAACTCCGCCTCTATTAAAAATTCAAAAATTAGCTGGGTATAGTGGCATGTGCTTATAGTCCCAGCTCCTTGGGAGACGAGGCAGGACAATCACATGAACCCAGGAGGCTGAGGTTACGGTGAGCCAAGATCACGCCACTGCTGTACTCCAGCCTGGGCGACAGAGTCTCAAAAAATAATAAAAAAGAAATCAATTTCCATTGACTTATTTTATATAATCTCCTCATATACCAGGTATTTCTTCCATAGGAAGAAATAAAGTCTTATGAAATCAGACTATTGGACCAATCCTTTTATTTCTCCTTTTTTTTTTTTTTTCAGACTGGTACCATTTGGAAATAGGTGATAGGATTTGTAAGCACATAAAAGCAATACTAAATAGGGTTCTGATTTTACAGCCTAAGAATTTCTTTTTAACAAATGTTTGTTTAGATAATGCTTAAAGTAGCTAAACCTCTGTTGTATGTTGTCAAAGTTTATCTGGTGACTTTGGTGGGTACTAGGTAAAATCAAGGTGTCTTGCCAAAGCTGGCTGTTAGGATTTAGTCCTTTTTTTTTTTTTTAATTCAGTCTCCATAGAGACTGTCAAAAATTGCCAATGCCAACTAAATTCTGCAAGTTGTCACAGCGGAGTATTGGGAAAAGTTTTCAATTAGCAATAATTGTGCTCGGGTAGACCTTGTTGGCTATGATACTGCCATTGCGCAAAGCTAGGACTTAGTCCTTTTTGACAGATCTCCAAAATCAAGAATTAGAAATCAGTTTATAGCTAGATATAACGCTTATAAGAATTATGTCACTTAAATCCAAAATAATTATAAATTCTAATGTGGTCCTCCTTCCACAAAGTCACGATTCTGTGGCGAAACATCAGAATTTGAGACCTATTTATTATGAAGTACCATTATTGATCTTAGCAAGCCAGTGCTATAGTGCCTCTTTTGTAGGAGCAGTTTAGATTCACAGCTGAGTGTAAAAGATCTTGGCATAGCACAGACACGTGGATTTATTTATTTATTTATTTATTTATTTATTTGAGACAGAGTCGTACTCTGTCGCCCAGGCTGGAATGTGATGGCGTGATCTTGTCTTACTACAACCTCTGCCTCCCTAGTTCAGGTAATTCTCCTGCCTCAGCCTCCCAAGTAACTGGGACTACAGGCACATGCCACCATGCCTAGCTAATTTGTGTATTTCTAATGGAGACAGGGTTTCATTCACCGTGTTGACCAGGCTGGTCTTGAATTCCTGACCTTAAGTGATCTGCCTGCCTTGACTGCCAAAAGTGCTGCAATTACAGACATGAGTCACTGTCCCCAGCCAGATTTATTTATTTATTTATTTATTTATTTATGAGACAGAGTCTTAACTGTCAACCAGGCTGGAGTGCAGTGGTGTGGGAGTCTAACTGTCAGCCAGGCTGGAGTGTAGGTGGAACTCAGCAGCTTCTGCCTCCTGGGTTCAAGCGATTCTCCTGCCTCAGCCTCCCAAGTAACTGGGATTAAAGTCGCCTGCCACCACGCCGGACTAATTTTTATATTTTTAGTAGAGACAGGAGTTTCACCATGTTTACCAGGCTGGTCTCGAACATCTGACCTCAGGTGATCCCCCTGCCTCAGCCTCCCAATGTGCTAGGATTACAGGCGTGAGCCATCACACCCCACCCTGGATTTATTTATTTATTTATTTATTTCCCTCCTTATGCCCCAGAACTGAGAGGAGGCCCCTGGAGTTAGATAAAAGAATGTTTATTGCCATATGTTTTGTACTACTAAAAATTTGGATATGGCGTAAATGTTTGGTAATAGGGAATTCATTCAATAAATGTTAGTATATTCATGTAGTGACCTACCTTATTGCCATTAAAGGTATGTAGTAGCCAGGCATGGTGGCTCATGTCTGCAATCCCAGTGCTTTGGGAGGCTAAGGCAAGAGGATCGCCTAAGCCCCGGAGGGTTTGAGTCCAGCCTGGGCAACATAGTGGGACCCTGTCTATATAATTAAAAAAAAAAAAAAAAGATGTACAGTTCAAACTGTTCACCCATCACTATTTCCTTAGCATAAATTCCTACAATTGGTTTTACAAGCTATACATATTTTTTGTGTATATTTTGAGACGGAGTCTTGCTCTTGTTGCCAAGCTGGAGTGCAGTGGCACAATCTTGGCTCACTGTAGCCCCCATCTCCCGGATTCAGGCGATTCTCCTGCCTTAGCCTCCTGAGTAGCTGGAATTACAGGAGCACGTCACTACGCCCAGCTAATTTTTGTATTTTTAGTAGAGACGGGATTTCACCATGTTGGCCAGGATGGTCTCGATCTCGTGACCTCGTGATCTGCCCGCTTTGAGTATTGAGATTACAGGTGTGAGCCATCGTGCCCAGGTGCTATACATATTTTTAATGTTTGATACATGTTTTCTGTCCATTTTCTGTTGTGTTTCTTAGTCTTGGCTCTCTCCTTTGCTCTTCCCCACTTTCTCAGATTGGGACAGTGAATGGATTCTTCTGCTTTGATTTCACTTGTCTTTCCTTTCCCCACCTCTCTACAGACTTAGGTTGCTCACCTGTCTTTTACTGACTGCAGTGTAGTATATCTTGTTATCTGTGTGACCTGTGTAGAATTGCTTTCTTTTCTCCAGTCTGAAACACCCTTGAATTTTAGAAACATTGTAAAGTTCCGCCCTCTTCTTTTTTTGTTTTTGTGTTTTTTGTTTTTAGACACAAGGTTCTGTCACCCAGGCTGGAGGGCAGTGGCACGATTATAGCTCACTGTAGCCTTAACCTCCTGGGCCAAGGGATCCTCCTGCCTCAGTCTTCCAAGTAGCTGGGACTGTAGGCTCATGCCACCACATAACTCCTTTTTTTGAGACAGAGTCTCACTGTCCAGGCTGGAGTGCAGTGGCGCAATCTCAGCTCACTGCAATCTCCACCTCCTGGGTTCAAGCGATTCTTTTGCCTCAGCCTCTTGAGTAACTGGAATTAGGCATGTGCCACCATGCCCGGCTAATTTTTGTATTTTTAGTAGAGACTGGGTTTCACCATGTTGGCCAGGATGGTCTCAATCTCTTGACCTCGTGATCCGCCTGCCTTGGCCTTCCAAAGTGCTGGGATTACAGGAGTGAGCCACTGCGCCTGGCTGACTCTTTTTTTTAAGCTACCTTTGTCTTTGTGTACTCTCATTTACATTTGTCTAGATACCCATGAATGCATGCATAGATAGACTCACTAGTCTTACATGTCTCTTTTCCCCCTCTGTCCTAGAATGTAAACTGCAGGGAGTCTGAGTCTCGAGCTTACCTTGCTGTGCTTCTAGTTTCTGGCAGGAATCCCAGTAGGTTAATGTGGAGCAGCCTTATTCTGGGAAATGTTACTGGAGCTGCATGAAGCCTTGGCCCCTTGTCAAAGAGCTTGGGAAGAGATTCTGTGGCAGCTCATCCATATCCCTGTTCCTTCCCATGAGGAATCTCTATCCTTCAAGTTGTTCGTTGTCATTCCTCTGCAAGAATGAGAGTGAGGTTAGGGGTAAACTCTTAGTTTCCTGAGCCTTCTACAGACCCAACAGGTCTCGGTGTTTTTTTCAACTGAGGTCTCCCTTTATATCAAGTGGTTTTCATCCAGTGTAGTAACCTGTTTTACACCCTGTAAAACTAAAGAAGCAGCAGAATAATGCAGTATTATTAGCTCTCATTTTTGTTTTGCTTTGTTTTTTTTAGAGACGGGGTTTCACTGTGTTGGCCAGGATGGTCTTGATCTCTTGACCTCGTGATCCACCTGCCTTGGCCTCCCAAAGTGCTGGGATTACAGGCGTGAGCCACCGCGCCCGGCATAGTTATCATTTGTTAAAGTACCTATTCTGTGCCAAGCCCTGTGCTAGACACTTGCATTTTATTAGATCTCTTAGCAACCCTATGGGATAGATTATATTATCCACATTATACAGATAAGAAGCAAGATTCAGAAAGATTAAATGACTTGCCCAGGATCACACGGTGAGTAGATAACCAATCTGGAATTTAAACCTAAACTTTCAACTCCAAAACTGAAGGAGTTTGACTTAGGACTTTCATGGATATGAAGAGATGAAATCTTTTTTCTCATCTATTCTGGATGGCAAAAATGGAGCCCTGTCTTAAGGCAAAGAAAGGACTAAAATAATTCTTTATTTTTAAATTTTATTATTTTTTTATTTAAATTTTTAATGCAAATAATTAAAGAGGACTAAAATAATTCTTAAAGTTTTAGCCAGCCCTCAGATTCCATAGGAGAAACTCAGATCTTTCCAGATTGCAGGTCACAGGTTACACTTGAGTCTCCCCCCACCCCAACATGGTGTTTTGCTCTTGTTGCCCAGGCTGGAGTGCAATGGCTCAATCGCACATCACTGCAACTTCCACCTCCTAGGTTCAAGTGATTCTCCTGCCTCAACCTCCTGAGTAGTTGGGATTACAGGCATGCGCCATCACACCCGGCTCATTTTGTATTTTTTATTTTATTTTATTTTTTAGGAAGACCTTACCCGAATATTTTGTGTTTTTAATAGAGATGGGGTTTGTCCATGTTGGTCAGGCTGGTCTTGAACTCATGACCTCAGGTGAACCACCTGCCTTGGCCTCCCAAAGTCCTGGGATTATAGGTGTGAGCCACCACACCCAGCCAAACACTTGAGTCTTATCCCACTCACTGCCCTCTGCATTACAGAGCAGAGTCTCTCTACATCAGCACTCAAACTGTGCCTAGGGATTTTGGAAAACTAGATTTTGGTTTAGTAAGTCTGGGATAGGCCTGAGATTCTGCTTTGTGTTCCTTTGAGTATCAAGGGTCTAGATCAATGGCTGTTAAACTTGGGAAATCATCTCATTCACACGGAGATCCTTGAAAAAAATTCAGTTTTGGTAGCTGCAAACTTAGAATTTCTTTTTTTTTCTTTCTTTTTTCTTTTTTTTCTTTGAGACGGGTCTCTCTCGGTTGCTCAGGCTGGAGCGCAGTGGTTCAACCACAGCTCACTGCGACCTTGACCTCTGGGTCTCAAGTGATCGTCCCACCTCAGCCCTCTGGGTAGCTGGGACTATAGGCATGTGCCACCACGATAACTTTTTGTATTTTTTGTAGAGATACAGTCTCATTGTGTTGCCCAGGCTGGTCTTGAACTCCTTGCCTCAAGTGATCCTCCTTCCTCAGCCTACCAGCGTCCTGGGATTATAGGCATGAGCCACAATGCTCAGCCTAGAATTTCTTTTTCTTTCTTTTAATTTTTTTTTTTAACTGACAGATAATTCTTATACATGTTTATGGGGTACAATGTGATATTTCAATATATATACACATTATGTAATGATCAAATCACGAATGTTAGCATATTCATCACCTCAAACAATTGTTACTTCTTTTTGGTGAGAATATTCAAAATCCTCTAGCTATTTTGAAGTATACAATAAAATTGTTGTCTGTAGTCACCCTACTATACAATAGAACAGCAGAACTTATTCCTCCTAACTGTAGCTTTGTACCCATTGACCAACCTCTCTACTCTCACCTGCCCCAATCTCCCTAGCCTCTGATAATTACTATTCTAATCTCTACTATGAGATCAACTTTTTTTTTTCTTTTCTTTGAGATGGAGTCTCACTCTTGACACCAGGGCTGGAGTGCAGTGGTGCAATCTTAGCTCACTACAACCTTTGCCTCCTGGGTTCAAGGGATTCTTGTGCCTTAGCCTCCTGAGTAGCTGGGAATACAAGCATTTGCCACCATGCCCAGTTAATTTTTGTATTTTTAGTAAAAATGGGGTTTCACCATGTTGGCCAACCTGGTCTCAAATTCCTGACCTCAGGTGATCTGCTCCCCTTCGGCCTCCCAAAGTTCTGGGATTACAGGTGTGAGCCATTGCGCCTGGCAGAGATCAACTTTTTAAGGTTCCACATTTAAGTGAGGTCATGCGATATTCTGTACTTGGTTTGTTTAACTTAACATAATGTTCTCTAGGTTCATCCACATTGTCAAAAGGATTTCATTCTTTTTTTTTTTTTTTTTTTTGAGATGGAGTTTCACTCATGTTACCCAGGCTGGAGTGCAATGGTGCGATCTTGGCTCACCACAACCTCCGCCTCCTGGGTTCAGGCAATTATCCTGCCTCAGCCTCCTGAGTAGCTGGGATTACAGGCACGCACCACCATGCCCAGCTAATTTTTTGTATTTTTAGTAGAGACAGGGTTTCACCATGTTGACCAGGATGGTCTCGATCTCTTGACCTCGTGATCCACCCGCCTCGGCCTCCCAAAGTGCTGGGATTACAGGCTTGAGCCACCGCGCCCTGCCTAAGGATTTCATTCTTTTTTATAGCTAAACAGTATTACATTGTGTGTCTGTGCCACATTTTCTTTATACATTCATCCATTGATGCATACTTAGGTTGATTCCATACCTCGGCTATTATGAATAATGCTGCAGTAAATATGAATTCAGAAATTCCTAATAGAAGAGTTTTAGGGTAAGGCCTGGGGATTGTTTTTGTTTTGTAGTGTTTTTTTATTTTAATTTTTTATTTTATTTATTTATTTTTTTGAGACAGAGTCTCACTCTGTTGCCCAGGCTGGAGTGCAGTGGTGCAGTCTTGGCTCACTGCAACATATGTCTCCCTGGTTCAAGCAATTCTCCTCCCTCAGCCTCCCGAGTAGCTGGGACTGCTGGCGTGTGCCACCATGCCCAGCTAATTTTTTTGTATTTTTAGTAGGGACAGGGTTTCACCATGTTAGCCAGGATGGTCTTGATCTCCTGACCTAGTGATCCACCCACCTCAGCCTTCCAAAGTGTTGGGATTATAGGCGTGAGCCATTGCACCTGGCCAACAAAATAATTATATTTCATTGAAGAATCTTTCATGTATAATATTTATAAGCAGTTATTTCTAGAGTTTGAAGTCCATGGCAGGACATGAAGATAGTAGGGGCAAGACCAGGAGAGTCTTGGTTTTGTTTTGTTTTTCTGAGGCAAGGTCTTGCTCTGTTACCCAGGTGGGAGTACAGTGGCACCATCACGGCTCACTGCAGCCTTGGCCTCCTGGGCTCAAGCAATCCTCCCACCTCATATTTAAATTTTTTTTTTTTTTTTTTTTTTTTTGGGAGGGGTTTTACCTCTTGTTCCCCAGCTGGGGGGGTGTGGGGAGGGGCGAGGGCGACGGGACGCCGGGCCG
>NW_022436982.1:630066-635040 GCF_009761245.1 Sapajus apella
GTGCTGGGATTACAGGCTTGAGCCACCGCGCCCGGCCTTTTAAATTTTTTTATAGAGACAAGATCTCACTGTGCTGTCAGAGCTGGTCATAAACTCCTGAGCGGAAGTAATCCTTCTGCCACAGCCTTCCAAAGTCTGGCCCTGAGGAAAGTCTTAATGGCATTCTAAGGATCTCAGATTTAGGTTAAGGGGAGTCATTGGATGTTTTTTGTTTTTGAGATGGAGTTTGACTCTTGTTTCCCAGGCTGGAGTGCAATGGCACGATCTGGGCTCACTGCAGCCTTCGCCTCCTGGGTTCAAACGATTCTCCTGCCTCAGCTTCCCAAATAGTTGGGATTACAGGTGCGTCCTACCATGCCTGGCTAATTTGCGTAATTTTAGTAGAGACAGGGTTTCACCGTGTTGGCCTGACTGGTCTTGAACTCCTGACCTCAGGTGATCTGCATGCGTTGGCCTCCCAAAGTGCTGGGATTACAGGCATAAGCCACCGCACCAGGCCCATTGGATGTTTTTTAGTTGGGGACTGGCATTGGAAGATTTCCATTTTTAGTAAGATGACTCTGCTTACAATATAAAGAATAATTTTGATACCGGCATTGCCTGAAGGCACAAAGACTAATTGTGGTTATCCAGGGAGAAGTGATGAGTGAGGAAGCAAAGGAAGGAGCCAGCTCTAAGAATATTTAGTAGATAGTTTGGGCAGGACTAAGATGATGGAAATGAGGGAAAAAGGAGTAACCTAGGATAAAATCCACACTTGAGTGACAGGGCAGATAATGGTAGCATTAGGAAAGTGAGCAATTTGAGAAGCAAGGTAATTTGTTTTGGGCATATGGAGTTTAAAATGCTTGTGGGCTGGCCGGGCGTGGTGGTTCACATCTGTAATCCTAGCACTTTGGGAGGCCAAGGTGGGTGGATCACCTGAGGTCAGGAGTTCATGACAGCCTGGCCATCAAGGTGAAGCCGCATCTTTTAAAAAAAAAAAAAAAAAAAAAAATGCTTGCGGGCTGTATCAGCAATGATGCCAGTTAGGCAGGGAGTCTGCTGCTCTCAGGTGGTTGTCAGTTTGGGAGTGATTTGTTCCCCTCTTCCCCCTGCTTCCACTCAGTCTCTGTCTGACACTCTTCTAGCTATTCCTCTCTCTGTCTCTAATAAACATATATGATATATATTTAAATATAAAGTATATATGTACATTTAAATATATATTATATATATTTATATACATATTCAGTGTAATGCCCTTGCCCAAGGTGTCGGACACGGTGGTAGAGCCCTGCAATGCCACCCTCTCAGTCCACCAGCTCGTAGAAAACACAGACGAGACCTTTTGCATTGATAATGAAGCTCTCTAAGACATCTGCTTCTGAATCCTAAAGCTGCCTACACCCACCTATGATGACCTGAGCCGCCTGGTGTCTGTACTGTAAGTGGGGTCACTACCTGCCTGAGCTTCTGGGGCCGGCTCAATGGCCGTGAACATGGTCCTATTCCCCCGTTTGCACTTCTTCACGTCTGGCTTCGGCCTGCTGACCATCCAGGACAGCCAGCAGTACTGAGCCCCGACAGTGCCTGAGACCACCCAGCAGATGTTTGATGCCAAGAATATGTTGGCTGCCTGTGACCCCCTCTGTGGCTGCTACTTAACAGCAGCTGCCATGTTCAGGGGCCATATGTCCATGGAGGAGGTTGATAAGTAAATGCTTTATCTCTAAAACAAGGATAACAGCTACTTTGTTGATTGAATCCCCCACAAGGTGAAAACAGCTGTCTGTAACATCCCATCCTGAGTGCTAAAGATGTCTGCCACGTCATTGGCAACAACACAGCCATCTGGGATCTGTTCAGGTGCCTCTAGGAGCAGTTCAGTCATGTTCTGGTACAATGCCTTCCTGCACTAGTACATGGGCAATGCATGGACGAGATGGAGTTCACTGAGGCTGTGAGCAACATGAACGTGTCCAAGTACAGGATGCCACAGCCAAGGAGAAGAGAGAGTTTGAGGAGTGGTCCTATGAGAAGGTGGCTTAGAGCCTTCTGTTACTGAGTAAAGGGAAGAAGTGGTGTGAACTCTTTATTCACCCACAGTCTGTTCTGTAATACCCATGTATCACATGTCTGTGTGTGCACTTGCTGTTCTTCATGTCTTGACATCACAGCTCTAAAGACACACCAATGAAAGCAAAGTGAAAAAACCATATAGTATATAAAAACATATATACATAAAACATTATATATTTGCTTGCTTGAGACAGGTCTTGCTGTTTTGCCCAGGCTGGGCTCAAATTTGTGATCCTTATGCCTCAGCCTCCTGAGTATCTAAGTAGTTGGGACTACAGGCACTTGCCACGTTGTCCACCTCCTTTTTATATTTTAATCTTAAGACTCACCTGGTTTCTCCTTTCATTGATCTTCTGTGCAACTAGCAGGTTTATTTATGTAAAGGTCTGACTTGTTTTGGCTTCACCATGAGAATTGCTGACAGGATTTTATTTCACCCTTAGGCTATAAGGTATAAATATTAGGGCAGAGATTATTTCTCTTGTTCTTAGCTGTGTTCATAGGACTTAGAACAGTACTGGCAAATGAGTGCCTTAACGAATGAACTGTTGAATCACATGAGTTTGACTCCTACACAGACTGTCCTTTCTCTAAAAGTTATCTTTTCCATAAAGCATTCTCTAAGTTGAATCTTGGAGGGTAAAGAGGTGGAAGAGAGCCTTTCAGGCAGAGGTAGCAGAAAGAGCAAAGGCAGGGAGGCATAGAAGCGAATGGGATGTGTGTATATAGAGAGCAGCCATGAGATACTAATAATTCTTCCTTGTCATATGTCTCTGGTCATTTCAGAAAACTTAGTAATATTACTAGGTATATTAATAGCCATGATGTATTCTGGGAATTGTGTTTTGTTTACAAGTTTCTGTGCATGGTTAGGTGAGGATTCAATGTATAAAATATGCGCAAACTGACAGAAAACTGACCGTGTTGGTCTTGCTCTTTGTGTCTGTGGTCTAATACAAGGCCTCTTTGGAAACCTCTGAAACCCAGGCAGAACTTTGTAATCTGTGTTCGTGTACTTTCTAATCAGTGTTCATGTAGTATATTATTCCTGTCTCTATTATTGTGTTATATTGACTTATTTGCATGTTTTATTTCATTAGTAGCCCTGACCATGCCTTTAATAATTCCCAGAGTCTGACATGTAATAGACATTAACTAAATATTGACGAACAGTTGAACAAATGGATGTTAATACCCTGTATTGGGCACATTAATTGGAACTATGTTCAGCTTTTATGTCCATTTTTTTCTTGTAGCTATTTGTAGTAGATGTCCAGACAAGCCAGATCACCAAGATCCCCATTCTGAAAGACCGGGAGCCTGGAGGTGTGACCCAGCAAGGCTGTGGTATCCATGCCATTGAACTGAATCCTTCTAGAACACTGCTAGCCACTGGAGGAGACAACCCTAACAGTCTTGCCATCTATCGACTACCTACACTGGATCCTGTGTGTGTAGGAGATGTAAGTTTTTCCCATAGTTGTAGTTGGAGGGAGCCTTGTTTTTAAATGGGTCTCAGTGGTTAACATGGACTCTCCTCTCAGCAGCCCACCTGGGAGCGGGTTGTTTCCTCTAGATTTCTGTTGACTCTAGGGACGGTGGGGCTGAAATATGGAGGTATAGGTCTCAGAGTGGGGACTGGACTCCCCATAGGGCCCAGTGTGTGTTAGATAAAGGGGCAAGCAGCACACCTCAGAGGCCAACAATAGTGAGTTGCTGTTTGAATCCATAGTGTCCACATAGTTCCCACTGCCCATAGTCAGAGAGTAGCAGAGTTTACTAAGTCATCCATTCATTCATCAGGCATTTATTGAGTCTTCTATGGCCAGGCATTGTTTGAGACATGATTTGAGACACAGAAGCGAACAGAACAGATAAAGCCCCTGTCCTCTTGAAGCCTGTTCTAGTGGAGAGTGACATATAAACTAAAATATAAACCGTATAAACTAATACCAGTAATATGTCAGAGTGTGATAAGTGCCATGGAGAAGAATAAAGACAGCATAAAGGGACTGAGGGTGAGGTGGAGGATGCTGTATCAGAAGATAGAGGAAGTTTCATTGATAGGATGATACTTGAACAGGGAGACTTAAAGGAAATGAGGGCACAGCCATGCAGACGTCTAGATGTCTGGAGGAAGAGAGTTCCAGATAGAAGATGGGACCCAGAGGTAGAAGGAAAGAGCTATGTGTCCACTACCCACAGTAGTGCCAATTTCATTCCAGCTTTAAGCTCCTTAAGATAGGTAAAGATTGTGTGGTCATGCTTTATGGGTTGAGAGATCAGAGTTGTAATTTTTACAAAAGTATTTTCAGTCTGACTTGTATGCTTCTCTAGAGAGTTCATTACAATCCTTATTTCACTAATTTCTTGTTTTCCTTCCTGTACCTGTTACTCCCTGCTCTCCAAGGATGGACACAAGGACTGGATCTTTTCCATTGCATGGATCAGCGACACTATGGCAGTGTCTGGTAAAGTTGCTGTTTTATAGGGAGATTTTGGTATGGCAGGGATCTGGGGGCTAGAGATTGAAAAGGGATAGTAGCGTGACAGGATACAGCCCAGCTGGGCATTGTGGCTCACGCCTATAATCCCAGTACTTTGGGAGGCTGGGGTGTGTGGATAACTTGAGCCCAAGAATTCAAGACCAGGCTGGGCAACATATGAGACCCCGTCTCTACAAAAAAAATTTTTTTTTAATTAGCTGAGTTGTACTGCATACCCATTGTCCCAGCTACTCAGGAGGCTGAGGCAGGAGTTATTGCTTGAGCCCAGGAGATCCAGGCTACATCAAGCTGTGATTGTGTCACTCCACTCCAGCCTGCATGACAGAGAGTGACCCTGTAGAATAATAATGTTTTATTTAGTGTAAAAGTGATACATATTTATTCTAAGAAATCCTACTGCCTCAGC
>NW_022436982.1:645040-661799 GCF_009761245.1 Sapajus apella
CTCCTGGGTTCAGGCAATTCTCCTGCCTCAGCCTCCTGAGTAGCTGGATTACAGGCACGCACCACCATGCCCAGCTGATTTTTTTTTATTTTTAGTAGAGACGGGGTTTCCCCATGTTGACCAGGATGGTCTCGATCTCTTGACCTCGTGATCCACCCGCCTCAGCCTCCCAAAGTGCTGGGATTACAGGCTTGAGCCACCGCGCCCGGCCACAAATTATATTTTCTTTATCTCAGTTTATCTTGTTTCTCATGTAAAAATATGACTGTGTTATACTGAGAATACTAAAAGACACAGTATGGATTACAGTTCATGCTCTTTTTCAAATAGTATTTATTTCTGTGCAGATACTGCAAAGCAGCTTTTGTTTTGGGTTTCTTTTTTTTGTTTTTGGGAGATAGGGTCCTCACTCTATTGCCCAGGCTGGAGGACAGTTGCACAATCTCAGCTCACTGCAGCTTCCACCTGCCAGGCTAAAGCAGTCCCCCCCACTTCAGCCTCCCAAGTAACTGGGACTATAGCATGTGCCACCTTGCTCTGCTAATTTTTGTATTTTTGTAGAGACAGGTCCTCGTCATGTTGCCCAGACCGGTCTCAAACTCCTGAGCCTCCCACCTAAGCCTCCCAAAGTGTGCTGGAATTACAGTCATGAACTACTGTGCTCAGCTATTTCTTTCTTTCTTGTTTTTTTTTTTTTTTTTGAGTCTTGCTCTGTCACCTAAGCTGGAGTGGAGTGTCGTGATCTCAGCTCACTGCAACCTCTGCCTCCTGGGTTCAAATGATTCTCCTGCCTTAGCCTCCCAAGCAGCTGGGACTACAGGTGTGTGCCACTGCGCCCGGCTAATTTTTGTGTTTTTGGTAGAGATGGAGTTTTACCCTGTTGCTTAGGGTGGTCTTGAACTCCTGACCTCAAGTGATCCACTCACCTTGGCCTGTTTCTTCTTAATTATAGTTAAAATGCTCATTATTTTGGAACAAAGAATAATGTATAAAGAGAGTAGTAGAGAGGCCTGGCATAGTGGGTCATGCCTGTAATCCCAGCACTTTGGGAGGCCAAGGCGGGTGGATCACAAAGTCAGGAGATTGAGACCATCATGGCCAACATGGTGAAACCCTCATCTCTACTAAAAATACAAAAATTAGCTAGGTGTGGTGGCGCACGCTTGTAGTCCTAGCTGCTTGGGTGGCTGAGGCAGGAGAATTGATTGAACCCGGGAGGCAGAGTTTGCAGTGAGCCAAGATCACGCCACTGCATTCCATCCTGGTAACAGAGAGAGACTCCGTCTCAAAAAAATAAAATTAAATGAAATTTTTTAAAAAAATGAGAGTAGTAGTGAAAGGAATAAATAGGGCGGGGCGTAGTGGCTGACGCTCATAATCCTAGCAGTTTGGGAGGCCAAGGCAGACAGATCACCTGAGGTTAGGAGTTTGAGACCAGCCTTATCAACGTGGTGAAACCCCGTCTCTACTAGAAATTTTTTTTAAAAATTAGTTGGGGGTGGTAAGTGGGTGCCTGTAGTCCCAGATACTCAGGAGGCTGAGGCGGGAGAATCACTCGAATCTGGGAGGCGGAGGTTGCAGTGAGCCGAGATCGTGCCATTATACTCCAGCTTGGGCAATAGAGGGGGACTGTCTCAAAAAAAAAAAAAAAAAAGGAGTAAATAGGTTTAGCTGGAATAATGTGAGCAATGAAAAGTTTTAAGAGATTTTGGGTACTGTTTAATGGCAGTAACTTTCATACCTAATGAGGAAATACTGGTTCCACAAATATTATCCAGTTTTTATGTGCCAAGAGACATCTTCATATCCCAAGCACTTATTTGATCCCCAAGTACAGCAGATATGTTTTCCTTGTGACCTAAAGTAATTACATGACTTTTCTTAAACTTCTTTGGGTATTTAAGTTCTGGGCTTTTTGCCACTCTCAAAACACCTAATACCAGATTAAGACTTCTTGAATTGTGGCCGGGCGTGGTAGCTCATACCTGTAATCCCAGCACTTTGGGAGGCCGAAGTGGGTGGATCACTTGAGGTGAGGAGTTCAAGACCAGCATGACCAACATAGTGAAACCCTGTCTCTATTTGAAAATGCAAGAATTATCCAGGCGCAGTGGCTCAGGCCTGTAATCCCAGCACTTTCAGAGGCTGAGGCAGGCGGATCACCTGAGATTGGGAGTTTGAGACCAGCCTGACCAACATGGAGAAACCCCATCTCTACTAAAAAATACAAAAATTAGCAGGGCGTGGTGGTTCATGCCTATAATCCCAGCTACTTGGAAGGCTGAGGCAGGAGAATTGCTTCAACCTGGGAGGTGGAGGTTGTGGTGAGCCAAGATCACGCCACTGCATTCCAGCCTAGGCAACAAGAGGGAAACTCTGTCTCAAAAAAGAAAAGAAAATGCAAGAATTAGCTGGGTCTGGTGGCGGTGCCTGTAGTCCCAGCTACTTGGGAGGCTGAGCCAGGAGAATTGCTTGAACCCAGAAGGCAGAGGTTGCAGTGAGCCAAGATCATGCCATTGCACTCTAGCCTGGACGACAGAGTGACTCCATCACAAAAAATAAGACTTCTTGCATTGCCACAGTAGTGGTTTTAGGTCAAATACAAGGAATCCATACTGACATAATGTATAAATATGCACATTACCCTGAGTTGCAGTGTAGGTTGGAAATATATGATATGGAGAAGAGCTTAGAGTTAGAAGACGACTCCAGAGTGAGTTGAGAGGAGGCAAGGAAGTTCTGAGCACTTAACGGTCTTCAGCCAAAAGCATCTTGAGCATCATCAGGAATCTGACACTTTTCCAAGGCTTTTTAGATGGTTTCTGTTAGTGTGTGGATAGGTAGGATGGCATCAGGATTCTCTTTGCTTTTCTGTGGGCTTACTTGCCGTTGGAAAAGCACTGTCTGATACTTGGTTGGGGGAGGTGGGCAGTGGGAACTCAGTGTTGGAAAAAGTCAGGCTAGCAGACAGTCAAGCACATACTCTCTCCTGCCTCACTCCCTTTTACTTTTCTCGCTTTTAGGGATCCGGTCAGTGAGTTTCTATGAGCACATCATCACTGTGGGAACAGGGCAGGGCTCCCTGCTGTTCTATGACATCCGAGCTCAGAGATTTCTGGAAGAGAAGCTCTCAGCTTGTTATGGGTCCAAGCCCAGACTAGCAGGGGAGAATCTGAAACTAACCACTGGCAAAGGCTGGCTGGTGAGTAGACCCCTGCCTGAGATGACTGCTAACAGTAACAGAAAAATTATCTTCCTCTACCCCTCAACCCCCACTGACATACCATCTACTCATACTTTTTCACTAGTAAGAGGCACTCCTTGGAACAGGAAGAGTCTTCCCCCTGATATTGTTTTTGTGTGTGCACATTGCCAGTGGGAAAACTGGGGCCCAGTAAAACACACTGGTTGACCTAGGATTCTCTCCCTAAGGTATAATAGAGCAAGAAGGATAAGGAACCTCCCACCAGAGCTACCAGTGATTTTTTTTTTTTTTTTTTTAAGATGGGGTTTCACCATGATGGCCAGGCTGGTCTTGAACTCCTGACCTCAGGTAATCCACCCACCTTGGCCTCCCAAAGTGCTAGGATTACAGGCGTGAGCCACCTTGCCCGGCCGATTATTATTATTATTATTTTTTGATATAGGGTCGCTTTGTTGCCCAGGCTGGAGTGCAGTGGTGTAATCATAGCTTACTGTATGTAGTCATGAACTCCTGGGCTCAAGCAATCCTTTTGCATCAGCCTCCCAAGTAGCTGGGACCACAGGCATGTGCACTATGCCCAGCTAATTTATTTTTTGTAGAGATGGGGTCTCAACATGTTGCCCAGGCTAGTCTCAAACTCCTGGGCTCAAGTGATTCTCTCACTTGGTTCTTCTTCCTGTGACTAGTGGGTGGAGGGAAAACAGAAGTTTGGTTCCATCTCTTGAGAAGACCTGAGCCTTGTCTAGCAATTCTTCAGATGCTCTGTTCTTCTCTAATGTTTACTTGGAAAAATGAGGCCCCAATTCCCATGAAAACCAACAGCCAATCTCCTGACATGAGGCTGTACCTATAGAACCCTGTTCCCTTAAGGAGACCAGAAAGCATTCCAGTCCCTTCCTCCCCTTTTTCCTGCCCCATGGCTAGAGGTGCTAATGTAGTCTCTTTTTCTTCCCATAGAATCATGATGAGACCTGGAGGAATTACTTTTCAGACATTGATTTCTTCCCCAATGCTGTTTACACCCACTGCTATGACTCGTCTGGAACGAAACTCTTTGTGGCAGGAGGTCCCCTCCCTTCAGGGCTCCATGGAAACTATGCTGGGCTCTGGAGTTAATGACAACTTAACTCCCCAAATGTAGAGATTTATACTAACTTCCATCCTCAGTTTCTTTGCTTCTTTTGAAATTTTTTTCCCCAATTGTGTGAGGCTCTCGTGTTTTAGTGGGAACACCAAAGTTTGCCTATGGTTTAGGCACTTAATAGGAAGAAGCTCTGTACAGAAATCTGAAGGTTGTTTTGTTTTTTGTTTTCCCTTTTGGTAATCAAAATTTTACTATCTTTTATGCTTTCTCTCTTTTCAACCAAACATTGTTGCTAATCCTTATTTTTCTTTAAGTGACACATATTCCCCCTTCTCTGGCTTCTTTAGGCTGAAATGACATAGTCATTCTCACCCTTACTTCACTCTTGAGAGGTAGGGCTCCTTTATAATTATATGGTTGCTGTCAGACTTTCTGTGAAAGTTTGGGAGCTGTGTGTGTGTGTGTGTGTGTGTGTGTGTGTGTGTGTGTGTGAGATCTTGCGTGCCTGTAGGTACTGTGTGTCACTGAAATTACCTGGAGTGAGGATTACTTGTAATTAAAATATTTATAAAAGAAACAACTTTATTCACAGAGTCCAGCTTTGGGACTAGTCTGTATCTTGTTTTTTAAAGTCTAACAACACTGATGATAGGAAGTAAAAATGGAAAGGAAAAGAAATTACCACTGGGCAAACCTTTTGAGTTAGATTGCAGGCTTCCTGGGGCCTCTCATGCCAGAACTGCAAAGTGATCCAGCCCTACCTGTCTTCCCAGCTGTGTGTTCCCCATGTGGGAAGTTTGTGTCACTTCCACTTCCCACCCTCCCATCTGCCCAACCAGTAGCCAGTCTCCTAAAACATCAAACTCACCATCCAGGTGCAGCTCTAGAGGCTGCAAAAGGTTTCATGGGACTTAGTAGAGAGGATCCCGATCCTTGCCTCCCTCTCCTTCCCCTCAAGACCTGATCTGGTGTTTTAGGGGCCTGGAGCTGGGAGTCTTAATCTGCTAAGATTCACATCCATAGTCCCCTTGGCTTTGAAGAGAACCCTTTCTGCCATTCTTCCAATCTCCCCAATGGGTTTTTCTATTATTTTCTAAATTGGGTTAAGTCTAAGAGGGTGGGGGTGAGCAGGGGTTTTATCCATGTGTAGTGAGTGCTTATTGTGTGGAATATTCATTTTCTCACTGCAGCGGGATTTGGGGTTGAAGCCACCCCTCCTACTCAGTTGGCACAGCCCTGAAATGGTGACAGGCTGGCCTGCAGTCAGCATCGTCGTGCATGTAACAGCATCGATGTGATTAGTACTTTGTCTGTTCCTCCCTTGAACTGTCTGTTTAGTCTGAAGTTTTTAAACTTGCAGGCAACTGACCGTGCTGTCCACTTGTTCCCTGCTTTTTATGCATCATGTCGAAGATAACAGCTGTTCCTACCCACGAATTCCTCTAAGCACATATTCTGCTTTTCTGTCAACATCCCATTGTGGGGAAAGGAAAAGTCACATTTATTCCTGCACCCCATTTTTTTAACTTGCTCTCCCAGTTGTCCCCCTCTTCTCTGGGTGTAAATAGGGAAATTGGAAAAAAAAAGAATATCCTCCTCTTAATGGTGAGGGGCTGCTGGAGAGGGAGACAGCAAGTCCACCCTCACTTGTTACACAGCACATACCACAGGTTCTGGAATTCTCATCTTTGAACCTAGAGAAATAGGTGCTATAAACAGAATTAAACACAATGCTGGATACTATAGATCTTTTAATTGTCTTAATTTTTTTTCTATTATTAAACTACAGGCTGTAGATTTCTTAGTTCTCACAGAACTTCTATCATTTTAAACTGACTTGTATATTTAAAAAAAAAAAAAATCTTATAAGTAGGATGTTTTGTACTATTGCCAGACCCTTTTATGTGATGGGCAATGCGTTTGATCGTTTGAGATTTTCTGTTTTTAAAAATGTAGCACTTGACTTTTTGCCAAGGAAAAAAATAAAAATTATTCCATTGCAAAATGTTGTGAGTGAGTATTATATAGCCAAGAGCCTTCAAAAAAGGCCCCACATGACTGGTTGGAAGGTTGGCTTGAGTTGTTGGGATTGCTTGTGGCAGTAGGGGAACACAAGTGTTACATCCAGGTTACAGGCAGGTCAAGTACACAGATACCAAGACCTGCTTGCTCCCGGTCCCCAGCTCTAACCTAAGATCAGTTGCTCTGAGGTCCAGTTGAGGTTGGATATCACCAGGGGAAGTAGTGTGACCTTACTTCTCTTTCATAAGTAGGGATTGGTAAGCTAGGTACAGTGGCTCAGGCCTGTAATACCAGCACTTTGGGAGGCCGAGGCGGGCAGATCACGAGGTCAGGAGTTCAAGACCAGCCTGGCCAACATGGGGAAACCCCATCTCTATTAAAATTAGCCATGTGTGGCTGTGGGTGCCTGTAATCGCAGCTACTCTGGAGGCTGAGGCAGGAGAATTGCTTGAACCTGGGAGGTGGAAGTTGCAGTGAGCCAAGATCGTGCTACTGCACTCCAGCCTGAGTGACAGAGTAAGACTCTGTCTCAAAAAAAAGTAAGGGTTGGGAACAGGCCCTGTCTGCTTGGATGGTACCCTGAGAATGACTGTGAAAGTGGCTGCATAGTACTCTGGGAATAGGATATTATTTATTTATTTGTTTTTTTGTAGTTGGAACCATAGACCTTCACTGCCCTTTGTAAGGAGAAGACACAGTGACCACAGTGAGTGATGCTCTTCCTAGAGCCTTTTTGGAGCTATAGCTGAGAGAAACTGCTGAATCATACCGCCCTTCCTCACATAGTCATCTCTGGGAAACCCACCAGGATTGGGCCAGAGTGAGATTCCACGTAAAAAAAAAAAAATCTCTATTGTCGAATCATTTTGGGGAAATGCAGATTAGAACAAAGGCAACTTCATTCCTTTACTCTCAGGTTTTTTTATGTTTAAAATTTGGAAAGGAGAGCTTTTATTTCTCAAAGGGTTGCACCCTGCAGAGTGGCTATTCTGACAGGCTGGGAAGTACAGCCTCTGGCCAGAAGCCAGAAACACGCTCTGAGGGAGGGGCAAAGAGCACAGGAATTTATGCTGAACAAAAGGACTGAATATACTTATTTAATAAGCTATAAGAGGAGTCCTGAATATTTACAAAAGAAATGTACACATGCACAACTGAACTCTCAGGTTTTTGATATTTTACTATGGGACTTGTTCCATGGAACATACTCAACGAAAGGTGGCTTAGGGGATGTGGGATTGACTTGGCCTAGGCCTCTGGCTTCCTGGAATCTTGGCCCTGCTCCCATTTTCCAGCCAGACTTTCCAGCAAAGTGTGTATCACAGAAGGGCTTTGTGGACTTTATGAGGTCCCTTTTTTGCCAGCAGTCCCTACTCCCTTCTATGAAAGAACTTCTTGTTCTCTCTCAGGCCACATGCCACATGCCCTATTCCAAATGGTCTGCTGGTTCCTCCTCATCCTTTGGGTCCTTTCACAGAAGGCTTTGGAACTGAGCTGAATTCTTAGCCCTTCCTGACTTGTTTATGCTCCAAGTCCCTGGTCCCCTGCCAACTCTAATTGATTATTGATCTGGCCCTGTGTTCCTAATAAAGCTAAAGACTGTCCCCAGTCCAGGCCACTGTGATCCAGATGTCACCCAGATCATTCCTAGGGCAGGTACCCAGAAATAGCAAGTCGGGGTCTCTATACCTGTGTCAGCACCAGGGATCAATCTTGGAGGAGTCAGCTTATGATCCAAGTGTTTTCGTTCTGCTTTTCAGTTGGCTGGTGTCTAGACGACAACAATGAGAGGCGGGAGTGATGGAGAAGGAATCATTCAATGTTATTTGGTTCGTGCTAGTTCATTCACATCTTTCTTCATGCTAGTGTGCAGAGATAACTGAAAGGTTTGGGAGGATAAAAACATAGGCTGCTAATTCTGGAACCAGTGATGAAGACAATAAAAGGCTCAGGTTTCTTAGCTTGGTTCTACCTTTAGCTCCTCCAAAGAATAAGCCAATGAAAGAAATGTGACACATAGGAATACAACCACTGGAGAGAAAGGTGTGAACTGAACTCAAGATGTAGTTGTGAGCTCTTTTATGGTTCAGCTCTCCAAGACAGATGTGGACTGTCCTCTCAGATTCTCCCTGGGTTGGGCCTCACATCTGAACACTCCACTTGACTAGTGTATAATTGCCAAAGTCAGGATTTTTAAGGGATAATAATACTCATCAACAGTGCTCAGGCTGGGCGCGGTGGCTCACGCCTGTAATCCCAACAATTTGGGAGGCCAAGGTGGGCAGATCATTTGAGGTCAGGAGTTCGAGACAAGATTGACCTACACAGTGAAACCCCCATCTCTACTAAAATACAAAAATTAGCCCAGGATGATAGAGGGGCACCTGTAATCCCAGCTACCCAGGAGGCTGAGGCAGGAGAATCACTTGAACCCAGGAGGTGGAGGTTGCAGTGAGTCGAGATTGAGCCTGGGTGACAGAGCAAGACTCTCTCTCAAAAACAAAACAAAACAAGGCCGGGCGCGGTGGCTCAAGCCTGTGGTCCCAGCACTTTGGGAGGCCGAGGCGGGTGGATCACGAGGTCAAGAGATCGAGACCATCCTGGTCAACATGGTGAAACCCCGTCGCTACTAAAAATACAAAACATTAGCTGGGCATGGTGGCGCGTGCCTGTAATCCCAGCTACTCAGGAGGCTGAGGCAGGAGAATTGCCTGAACCCAGGAGGCGGAGGTTGCGGTGAGCCGAGATCGCGCCATTGCACTCCAGCCTGGGTAACAAGAGTGAAACTCCGTCTCAAAAAAAAACAAAACAAAACAAAACAAAACAGTGCCGATAGTCACATGTTTACTGTGCTTCTTGTTAAGCTGCATTTAGAGCTGTAATTAACATCCCTAGTGTTATGGACAGGAATGAAACAGATGATCAACTCATATCTTAAAGAAAATAAACTAGGGCTGGGTGTGGTGGCTCACACCTGTAATGCAAGCACTTTGGGAGGCTGAGGCAGGCAGATCACGAGGTCAGGAGTTTGAGAGCAGCCTGACCAATATGGTGAAACCCTGTCTCTACTAAAAAAAATACAACAATTATGAAAAATACAAAATTAGCCGGGAGTGGTGACATGCGCCTGTAGTCCCAGCTACTCAGGAGGCTGAGGCAAGAGAATTGCTTGAACCCAGGAGGCAGAGGTTGCAGTGAACCAAGATCATGCCACTGCACTCCAGCCTGGGCAACAAAGTGAGATGCCATCTCAAAAAAAAAAAAAAAAAGAAGAAAGAAACTGGGCTGGGTGTAGTGGCTTATACCTGTAATCTCAACAGTTTGAGAGGCTGAGGTGGAGGATTGGTTGAAGTCAGAAATTCAAGACCAATCTGGCCAACATAGTGAGACCCCATCTCTACAAATAAATAATTAGCTGTGAATGATCATGCCCACCTGTAGTCCCAGCTACATGGGAGGCAGAGATGGGAAGATCACCTGAGCCTAGGAGTTTAAGGCTTCAGTGCACCAGCATTGTGCCGCTGCACTCCAGCCTGGGCAACAAAGTGGAACCCTGTCTCAAAAAAGAAAAGAAACTGGCCAGGTTCAGCGGCTCATGCCTGTAACCCCAGCACTTTGGGAGGCCAAGGCAGGAAGATTGCATGACACTAGGAGTTCAAGATCAGCCTGGGAAATACAGCAAGACCCAGTCTCTACACAAAATTTAAAAATTAGCCAAGCATAATGGTGCATGCTGTAGTCCCAACTACTTGGAAGGCAGAGACAGGAGGAGTGTTTGAGCCCAGGAGTATGAGGCTGCTGTGAACTATGATTGCATCACTGCACTGCAATCTGGGTGATAGAGCAAAACCCTGTCTCAAAAAATAATAATAGGCCAAGTGCAGCAGGTTACACCTGTAATCCCAGCACTTTGGAGGCTGAGGCAGGTTGGTAACCTGAGCTCAGGAGTTTGAGACCAGCCTAGCCAACATGGCGAAACCCCACCTCTACTAAAAATACAAAAATTAACCAGATGTGGTGCTGTGCACCTGTAATCCTAGCTACTCGGGAGGCGGAGGCAGGAGAATCGCTTGAACCCAGGAGGTGGAGGTTGCAGTGACCCAAGATCCAGCCATTGCACTCCACCCTGGGTGACAGAGTGAGACTGTCTCAAAAAAAAAAAAAAAAACCTTGGGAATTTTTGTTTTGGTGACGGAGTCACTCTGTGCAATCACGTGATCTCAGCTCACTGCAACCTCTGCCTCCCGGGTTCAAGTGATTCTCCTGCCTCAACCTCCTGAATAGATGGGACTACAGGTGCGTGCCACCACACCACGCTAATTTTTGTATTTTTAGTAGAGATGGAGTTTCACTATGTTGGCCAGGCTGGTCTCAAACTCCTGACCTCATGATCCACCCACCGCAGCCTCCCAAGTAGCTGGGACTACAGGCGTGAGCCACTGCGCCCTGCCAGAAATTTTTTTATAATTATGTTTTTTTCTTTTCTCCTCAGAAATATAATAAAAATTTTTTTAATGTACATACGTAGTCCACCTTTGAAAGAATGAGGTAGCTGAGCATGGTGGCTCATGCCTGTAATTCCAACACTTTGGAAGGCCAAGGTGCCAGGATCTCTTGGCTCAGGAGTTCAAGACTAGTCTGGGCAACACAGCAAGTTCCCATCTCTTCAAAATTTAAAACTTAGGCATGGCCAAGTGCAGTGGCTCATGCCTATAATCCTAGCACTTTGGGAGGCTGAGGTGGGCGGATCACCTTAGGTCAGGAGTTTGACACCAACCTGGCCAACATGCAAAATCCCGTCTCTATTAAAAATACAAAAATCAGCTGGGCGTGGTGGCACACAACTGTATAGTCCCAGCTACTTAGGAGGTTGAGGCCAGAGAAATGCTTGAGCCTGAGAGGCAGAGGTTGCAATGAGCTGAGATTGTGCCACTGCATTCCAGCCTGGGTGACAGAGTAAGACTCCGTCTCAAAAAAAAAAGCCAGGCATGGTGGTGCACACCTGTGTTCCCAGCTATTCAGGAAGCTGAAATGGGAGAATCACTTGAGCCTGTAAGGTAAAGGGTGCAGTGAGCCTGTAAGGTAAAGATTGCACCATTGCACTCAAGCTGGGGTGACAGAGCAAGACTCTGTCTCAAAAAATAAAAATAAATAAAAACATAACCATGTCCTTTTGACATTTTGGGCTGGATGATTTTTAAAAAAGAAAGAATGAGGTAAATCTATATGTACTAACATAGAATGATTATTAAGATATATTGTTAAATGACAAAATAATAACAAACCAGCTTGCCAAGTTCCCCTGTCAAAATCTTTCAAGGTGTAGTTCAGGTTCCAACTCTTCTAGAAAGTCCGTGATCACACCTCTCCTTAGGGAGCCCTTCCTGCTAGGGGCTTTCCAAGTACAGGCAGGTTCAAGATTGGAGAGCCCCAGTCTTATGGGAGATTTGTGGTCAATGACTCCATCATACATAGATTGGAGAGCCCCAGTCTTATGGGAGAGTTGGGGTCAATGAATCCATCATACATCCAGTAGGGGGAGCCAGAGCTTAGTTAGAGCTTAGTTCCTGGTCTCTGGAGATCCCTCTCCTGCATAAACAAACTCTACTTGGAGTGTGAGAAAGCAAAGATATGCACAAAACACATCTTTTCAGGGGATTGGGGGGAGAGGAAGGCAGCGGTGTAGTGTGAATCTTTGAAGGAGTTTTTTGTTTTTGTTTTGAGATGGTCTTGCTGTGTTGCCCAGGCTGGAGTGCAGTGGCCCCATCTCGGCTTATGGCAGCCTCAACCTCCTGGGCTCAAGCAGTCCTCCCATCTCAGCCTCCTGGGACTGCAGACACACACTACCATAAATGGCTAATTTTCTTTTCTTTTCTTTTTTTTTTCTTTTGGTAGAGAGAGGGTTTGCCATATTACTCAGGCTGGTCTTAAACTTAAAGGAGTTTTGGGGGGTTTATTTCACTTTAATGAGGTTTTCAGAGTAGCAATTCTTGAATCAAGCTTCTCTCTGCATTTATCTGCAGATTTGATTTACAAAGACGTAGGTATAAAACTTTTCAAAAGCCTGTGTTTTGTTGTTTAAAGCCAAATAAGGCTGGACGTGGTGGCTCACGCCTTTAACCCTAGCACTTTGGAAGGCTGAGGCCGGCAGATCATTTGAGGTCAGGAGTTCAAGACCAGCTTGGCCAACATGGTGAAACCCCATCTCTACTAAAAATACAAAAAAAATCAGCCAGGCGTGTTGGCGAGCACCCATAGTCCCAGCTACTTGGGAGTCTGAGGCATGAGAATCGTTTAAACCCAGGAGGCAGAGGTTGTACTGAGCTGAGATCATGCCACTGCACTCCAGCCTGGGTGATAGAGTGAAACTCTGCCTCAAAAAAAAAAAAAAAAAAGCCAAAAAAAAAAAAAACTTATTGTGGAAGGAATGGAATGTTGTCACTATAGATCACCAAATTCAATAAATCGAGGTGGAGCACGATGGCTCATACCTAACCTCAGTGCTTTTGAGAGATAGAGGTAGGAAAATTGCTTGAGGCCAGAAGCTCAAGACCAGCCTGGGCAACATAGCAAGACCTCACCTCTACAAAAAAAAAATAAAATAAAATAAATCACTATAAGTGGCATATACCTGTAGTCCCAGCTGCCTGGAAGGCTGAGGTGGGAGGATTGCTAGAGTGCAAGGAGTTTGAAGCTGTAGTTCGCTATGATTGCACCACTGTTCTTCAGCCTGGGTGACAGAGACAGACCCCATCTGAAATAAATAAACAGAGCATTGGTTGGAGGAGTTAGGTAGGAGGCAGCTTAGAGAAAGAGCACTGGATCTGAGGCTGATGCTCCCAGTTAAATCCTGTTTCTAATCATTAACCAGCTTTTGACTGAAGGCAGTTAACTAAATCTCTTGGCTGACTGAATTTCTGCAACATGAAATGTGACGGTGTTTACAGAGCACAGCTATAAAGCATTCTTTAGGGCTCCCTGAATCATCGGCTGAGCTTTCACAGTTCAGGATTGATGGCAGAACTCCCTCACTTAAAATCAGGTCAAATAATTGTGACTCTGAAGCACCAGAAATGGGGAGGTAACTTTTACACCCAGCTCCAAGCCCTCAAGCCTCCAGCCAGGCCTTTATCTAGTCCTGCACCATTAGCTTCTGTACTCCTCCTGGTTGTAGCCTACCCTATATAACCACAGTGAGGCAAGATGCCCAGCCATGTTGCCCACATGAGGAATAAGCCATGTGTGGCCTTTCTCCAGGACTCAGGGCACCTGAGCAACCTGGAGGAAGAAGCTGAAATCTGGGCTCTCAGATGTTGCTGGGAGGCAGCTTCTCAGAGAACACTGGGAGCTCTGCTAGGAACTGAGCTGGCACAATTGGATGGAGGCCCCAAGAAACAGGCTTTGGTGCTCATGAGAGATGTCCTTTTAGGCAGAAGTGCTCACTATGCTGACAAAGGAAGAGGTGACTTGAGTGTTAGCCTAGCCCCACAGGCACAGTCTCAGCCCCTAGAAGTCCAGTTTGGCTCTATCTGTATTTGGAGAAAGATATTGACTTGTGTTTTCCTTGAGATCTCTCCCCTCCCCAGGTCTCTTTATTACCATCTGTAGCCAGCTGTGGCTACAGCTGAGGACAGGAATTTTCTGCAGGGGTTATTCAGCAGTGCATGTCAGGGCCTGCAGGAACTGGTTTAACTTGCTTCTGAGAGTGTTGACTCCACCTCAGACTTTGGCTTTGGGGTAGGGAGGTGATTCTAGAGGTAGGGAGAGCAGGAGACAGGATACAGCCAAAGGGATCTGTCAAGTCAAGGAGGTCCCTGGAGAGGTGACTTTCCTCTACAGGAGAAGAGGGCCTCCCAGGCTTCCACTAAACTATCTGCTCACAGGTCCCAAAACTCCAGCTTCTCTTCCTTTTTTGTTTAAATTTTTTGAGGCAGACTCTCACTCTACTGCCCAGGCTGGAGTGCAGCAGTGTGATGTTGCCATTTCACTCCAGCATGGGCGACAAAGCTAGACTCCGTCTCAAAATAAAATAAAATAAAATAAAATAAAATAAAATAGGCTGGGCACGGTGGCTCATGCCTGTAATCCCAGCACTTTGCGAGACTGAGGCGAGCGGATTGCCTGAGCTCAGGAGTTCAAGACCAAACTAGACAACACAGTGAAACCCTGTCTCTACTAAAATACAAATAATTAGCTGGGCATGGTGGCATGCACCTGTAGTCCCAGCTACTTGGGAGGCTGAAGCAGGAGAATTGCTTGAACCCAGGAGGTGGAGGTTGCAGTGAGCCGAGATTGCACCACTGCACTCCATCCTGGGCGACAGAGCAAGACTGTCTCCAAAAAAATAAAATAATAAGGCCAGCGTGGTGGCTCATGCCTGTAATCCCAGCACTTTGGGAGGCCGAGGTGGGTGCATCACCTGAGGTCAGGAGTTCGAAACCACCCTGACCAACAAGGTGAAACCCCATCTCTTTTTTTTTTTTTTTTTCTTGGGACGGAGTTTCGCTCTTGTTACCCACGCTGGAGTGGAACGGTGCGATCTCGGCTCACCGCAACCTCTGCCTCCTGGGTTCAGGCAATTCTCCTGCCTCAGCCTCCTGAGTAGCTGGGATTACAGGCATGTGCCACCATGCCCAGCTAATTTTTTGTATTTTTAGTAGAGATGAGATTTCACTGTGTTGACCAGGATGGTCTCGATCTTTTGACCTTGTGATCCACCCGCCTCGGCCTCCCAAAGTACTGGGATTACAGGCTTGAGCCACCACGCCCGGCTCTTTTTTTTTTAAAAAAAAGAAAATAATAAAATAAAATAAAAATAATAAATAAAGTAATGTTAGGCATGTTTCCATGTACCCCTCCAGATCTACTCTCTGCCCTGCTCAGTACTCCTGGTCTCTATCAGTAGGCCTTTTTGTTCTCTGCCTTCTGGTTAAATTCTCCCAATGGAGATTAGGAGGAAAGAGGATTGAAGCAAGAGGTTATTTATTCCCCACTGACACTCCACCTTCTTAAAAGTGGGGTCGCTGTAGACCCCTGTCAGGTGGCCCTTCTCATTTGTTCCCTGCTCCCTTCCTGTTGTCCCTTCAAGCCCAATAGTGATCAGGTTTCCACGATATCACTGGCCCTGGGGCACTGTAACATCTCTGGTTGTCTTTATTAAACTCTCCTCAAGTATCCATCTGTTTCTTGCTGGAGACCTGATAAATAAGGACATGTATCTTACTATAGATTGCCATCTAACATGGCTCTGTCATTTGTCTGTAGGATCTTGGTAAGTTACCTAACTTTCCTGAGCCTCGGTTTCTCATATGTAAAATATTGCAGGAAGAGGAGGCATGCTCTGAAGTCATTTTTCACTCTTAGAATCTTTGGTTCTGAGGTGATAAAAGGTGATGATTCTAGCTCCTACGGAATTCAACCAGGAGGACTGGACCCGAATGGAAACATAGGTAAGATTATTCCACTGGGCATTTGGGCTGGGGGGAAGGTGCATACTCAAAATACCCCAGAGTGAAGAGTAGGGAAAAAGGCAAGAAATACCACCATCTGTACTGCATGTGTATTTATTTTAAACATGAGCCTTTCTAAGAAATTCTCCAGAGTTGTGGTGGGAAATCAGCTTTTATTTTATCTTCAGCTCTGATTGTATTTGCCTTCTCTTCTTAGGAAAAAAAAAAAAGTCAGAAAAATCTTTCTCCTGGTGTATTTTTCTCAGTCTCTTTCTATTAGTAGTGCCTCTAGGTCCCTCTCTATATTTCAGTTTCTTTCTTTCTGTTTTTGTTTCACTCCACGAAAACAAAGACAAGAAAAGAAAAAGGCTTTTTCCCCTAGGACTCTCCCAGTGGGGAAGAATCCGAAAGTTCCTAGACCAGGCACCTGGCAGGTTTACAAATGAAGCAGCCAGAACTGACCAGCACCTGGGCCTGCCAGTTAGAGGAAAAGAAAGAGTCCCAGATGCTGGAAAGTTTTCGCCCCAGAGAAGTTTCCCCAGACTGAGTAAGGCAAAGGCCGACAATTACTTTTTTAACTTTTTTTTGCACCCAAGCTGGAGTACAGTGGTGTGATCTCAGGTCACTGCAACCTCTGCCTCCTGGGTTCAAGCAATTCTCCTGTCTCAGCCTCCCGAGTAGCTGGGATTACAGGCATGGACCACCACGCCCAGCTAATTTTTGTATTTTTAGTAGAGACAGAGTTTCTCCATGTTGGTCAGACTGGCCTCAAACTCCCGACCTCAGGTGATCTGCCCACCTTGGCATCCAAAAGTGCTGGGATTACAGGCATGAGCCATCGCCTGGCCTGACAATTACTTTTAACTTTACTTTTTTTTTTTTTTTGAGACAGTCATTTGCAGTGGCACGATCTGAGCTTACTGAAACCTCCGCCTTTTGAGTTCAAGTGATTCTCCTACCTCAGCCTTCTGAATAGCTGGGATTACAGACATGTGCCAC
>NW_022436982.1:666799-697441 GCF_009761245.1 Sapajus apella
AGCTAATTTTTTGTATTTTTAGTAGAGACGGGGTTTCACCATGTTGACCAGGATGGTCTCGATCTCTTGACCTCGTGATCCACCCGCCTCGGCCTCCCAAAGTGCTGGGATTACAGGCTTGAGCCACCGCGCCCGGCCCAAATTTTTGTATTTTTAGTAGAGACAGGGTTTTGCCATGTTGGCCAGGCTAGTACTGAACTCCTGACCTCAGGTGATCCACCCGCCTTGGCCTCCCAAAGTGCTGGGTTTACAGGTTTTCTTTGTTTTTTGACAGTGTCTTGCTCTGTTGCCCAGGCTGGAGTGCAGTGGTATGATCTTGGCTCATGCAACCTCTACCTCTCCTGTTCTAGTGATTTTTGTGCCTCAGCCACCTGAGTAGCTGGGTCTACAGGTGTGTGCCACCACTCCCGGCTAATTTTTGTATTTTTTAGTAGAGATGGGGTTTTGCCGTATTGGCAAGGCTGGTCTTGAACTCCTGGGCTAAAGGGATCCTCCCGTCTTGGCCTCCCAAAGTGCTGGGGTCACAGGCATGAACCACTTTGTCTAGCCTAAGCAATGGTTTTTAACCCTTTCCTGGTTTAGAAAAAAAAAGTGCAGCTCACTACTAGTGCTCATTTAATTTTTTCACATAAAGATGCTCATTGAGGCTGAAGCAAATCTGGCTGCTTTTCAATGTGAACATAAAGTATAAAAACTGTTCTGGCCGGGTGAGGTGGCTCACGCTTGTAATCCAAGCACTTTGGAGGCCAAGGCGGGTGGATCACCTGAGGTCGGGAGTTCAAGACCAGCCTGACCAACATGGTGAAAGTTCGTCTTTAAAAAAAACCAACCAACCAACCAACCAACAAACAACAACAACAACAAAAAACTGTTCTTAGAGTTATTTCTAAACAGACCTAACATCAGGATCATCTGAATCATCAGAATTTTCTATTTTGGAAAAATTGGATTCATGAAATGAATCTTTGGCCAACAACTCTTTTAGAATAACGTTAAAATCACATGTAGGAATGCTATGTTTTCTAGGATTTGACATTATCAGCGATCTAGAATTACTAAATTTTGTAAATGGAAATACCGCTACCAATAACAGAATGCTATAAATAGAACGATGTCTTTTGTTTCCAAAGTCAATATACTAGAGTAATTAGAAATCCTCCTTCCTTGGCCTCCCAAAGTGCTGAGTTTATAGGTGTGAGTCCAGTCTAGAATTTTTATTTTTATGCTTGGGAGGCCTGACAGGCTTTTAAGAAGGATCCCTGCTCCATTTCAGACTCAACTCCTGGGTTCAAGCGATCCTCCTGCCTCAGCCTCCCTAGTGGATGGAATTTAGGGAATCTTTTTGGCTTTTCCAAAAAGGCCTCACACAGTGACATTATGATTACTTCTTTTGGTCTCTACATTCAAAGTTTAGCATCTCCGCCTGGGCATGGTGGCTCACGCCTGTAATCCCAGCATTTTGGGAGGCTGAGGTGGGCGGATCATCTGAGGTCAGGAGTTCGAGACCAGCCTGACCAACATGGTGAAATCCCATGTCTACTAAAAATACAAAAATTAGCTGGGCATGGTGGTATGTGCCTGTAATCCCAGCTACTCGACAGGCTGAGGGAGAACTGCTTGAACCTGGGAGGCAGAGGTTGCAGTGAGCTGAGATTGCACCACAATCCCAAACCTCTTTCCCACCCCTCAGAGCCAGCCACTGTTATCAACTTTGTATTTATCCTTTCAGAATCCTTTTCTCCTGATCTGTCCATTAAGACTCTCAAGGGGGCTGGGCGCGGTGGCTCAAGCCTGTAATCCCAGCACTTTGGGAGGCCGAGGCGGGTGGATCACGAGGTCAAGAGATCGAGACCATCCTGGTCAACAAGGTGAAACCCCGTCTCTACTAAAACTACAAAAAGTTAGCTGGGCATGGTGGCGCGTGCCTGTAATCCCAGCTACTCAGGAGGCTGAGGCAGGAGAATTGCCTAACCCAGGAGGCGGAGGTTGCGGTGAGCTGAGATCGCGCCATTGCACTCCAGCCTGGGTAACATGAGTGAAACTCCGTCTCAAAAAAAAAAGACTCTCAAGGGTGGTTTTTATCTTTGATGCTCTCACACATTTCTATAAAGCAGCAGGACAAAGAGGAGAAGTTGAACAGACAAGACACAATCCAGGCTCACTATCAAAAGGGTTGAGAAAAGACACCTACACACGAATGGTGATGATGATAAATTCTCTGCCTCACACGTTTGAGCCATTCTCCTGCCTCAGCTTCCTGAGTAGCTGGGATTACAGGCGCCCACCACCACCATGCCTGGCTAATATTTTGTAGTTTTTAGTAGAGATCGGGTTTCACCACGTTGGCCAGTCTGGTCAGGGACTCCTGACCTCAGGTGATCTGCCTGCATTGCCTCCCAGAATGCTAGGATTACAGGCAGGAGACACCATGCTGGCCAGTTCCATTTGTTAAAGGCACAGCCTGAGCATTCTTTAATTCAGATGATTAACAAAAGCTTTCCTTGAATGAGGCAGGACTGTTAAGATTTCAATTGTTTTGGCCAGGTGTGGTGGCTCAGGCCTGTAATCCCAGCACTTTGGGAGGCAGAGGTGGTCAGGATCGCCTGAGGTCAGGAGTTCGAGACTGACCTGACCAACATGGAGAAACCCCCGTCTCTACTAAAAATACAAAAAATTAGCTGGGTGTGGTGGCACATGCCAGTAAGCCTAGCTACTCTGGAGGCTGGGGCAGGAGAATCGCTTGAACTCTGGAGGCAGAGGTTGTGGTGAGCTGAGATCGCCATTGCACTCTGGCCTGGGCAACAAGAGTGAAACTCTATTTTTTTCAATTGTTTTACTTCATAACTAGCAAATTAGTAATTAGCATAGTACCCTGTACAAAGTTCAGTATAAGCTAATTTCCCTTTCTACCTTACTTAGACCTGTTGGGCCCAATGAGTAAAATGTGAAAATGATTACTGATACTTATTGAGGGTTTATTTAGGCATTTTACATAATCTCATTTAATTTTCACAAGCTGGTGAAGTGGTGCTATCACAGAGGAAGGCTCCAACTGAGGTAATGTCTGTGGGGACTGCAAAGTCCTTGAATGTAACTAGCCTGGGATAAAACAGGCCAGAGCTTGTTTGGAGGGCCTTGAGAGCTTGTTAACAACAGCGCGCAGCTACTTCTATACCCTTGACCAGTCCTCTTCTATGGGTACAGTATATTCCTTCTTTTTGACTGAGCATGCAGCTTTGGGAGGGACGCTCGTGGAGCGATGAGAGAGGAAGGGACCACCTGCCTAGCCAGCCAGATCAGCCAAATCAATCCTGGTGATCAATGAGGTGACAGATATTGCAGCCAGATCTGTCTCACATCCAAATAGGCCAATAAATGGAAACTACTTGAAAACGCTATGCTACAGTTATAAACCATCATCTTATTTATGCTTAATTCTTGGAGTTGACAACAGGTCAGAGCCTATTGAGAGGAGGTCATTAGGTAATTTTCCAAGACAGAAGACCTGGGTCTCTTCGGTCAAGAAACAACTCCAAGCTTCTTTTTTTAATCCTTAAGTAGGGGAAATCCTGGACTCAAGGGGCTGATTATATATATAATATAAATGATAATATAGGCCAGGAGCGGTGGCTCATGCCTGTAATCACAGCACTTTGGGAGGCCAAGGCAGATGGACCACAAGGTCAGGAGTTCGAGACCAGCCTGGCCAATATGGTGAAACCCCAACTCTACTAAAAATACAAAAAACAGCCGGGCATGGGGGCGGTCGCCTGTAGTCCCAGCTATTCTGGAGGCTGAGGGAGAAGAATCGCTTGAACCCGGGAGGCAGAGGTTGCAGTGGGCTGAGACTGCGACAGTACAGCCTGGGCGATACAGACTCCGTCTCAAAAAAAAAAAAAAATTGTATAAACGGCTGACATAGAGTAGGCGTTCAATAGATGCTAGTCTTTTCACCCAGAAGGGACTTGGAAGGTCAAAACCAGAACCGCACTGAACAAGACTGAAAACCAGCCGTCCTTCCGCTTTGCGGTGGCTCTTGCTACGAACCGTTGGCGTTTTCCCGCGCAGGGGGCGGAGAGCAGAGCAAGCGCAGGAACCAGAGTGGAACCCCACCCCCCGCCAGGACTACACCTCCCAGCAGGCACCACGCTCCGCCACTAGGCGGGGGCATTCAGTGGTATTAGTCCTTGAAGCCAGCTTAGTCAGTTTTCCGTCCCGGCCCTCTTTCAGCACTAATGTCTCTACCGGGTGCGTCTAGAAGCCCGCGGGAGAAATGTTGCGGTAGGGAGGGTCGTCGTGGCTGTGCAGCATGTTGGGAGTCGTAGTCCCCTCGTGCAACGTTTCGGAGGCCAGGCTTGCTCTCAGTGGTTTGATCATATCACGTGACGAGAGAAACGCGGCCACACGGGAGCAACCTGTAATGCCTTGTGAGGTCATCATGGCCCGACAACGAACTGCAGTTGTGGGCATGCTGGATACGGTGGGTAATACTCTCCTGATGACTCCCAGTACAATATATACTATCAAGTCTCCCTTATTTGTTCCTTTCCGTGGTCTTCCCCCCACCTCCGCGTGGTTGGCATCGCAGGGTTAGGTGGAGGTGGTGGCTAGCGGAGGCTGCGCGCTGTCTGGGCGGGCTGGAAAGCGGCGCATGAGTGACGTGTTGTGGCTCCTCCTTCGCCCGTGACGTGAGGTCACGTGACGGGTTGGGCAGCCTGTGCCGCCGCCGCCGCTTTGTAAGAGGCACATTGGCAGGTAACGAGCGGCGGCGGCGGCAGCAAGTCTTGAGTCCACCGAGAGCAGCAGCGGTAATTGCTATCCTCTCCCTCTCCTTTCCTCTTCTAGGGCCCTGAGCGCTGCAGCCTGCGCTTTCTAGTTCTGGGTTCAGCTCGTCTGAACCCCCACTGCCTTCAGACTGCCTCGGCGCCCAGCCTTGAGGACCGGGCCGAGTTCCACTCGCCAGCTCCACGCTCCCTCTGTGTCCAGGCCCGGGCGCCCTCCTCCCTCTTCCCCTCACGTTGCCCTGTGCTTCTTCCTACTTAACCACGTCCTGGTCAGCCGGGCCCCACCCAGCCCCAGGGGCGCCTCCCCTCCCCCCTTCGGGTTTCTGCTCTGGAGGGTGTGGTTTTCTTTCCCACCTCGGTGCCTGCCGGTGGACTGGAGCTTCCCCGCCACGCTGTCGGTCCCATCTGATCACCTTTCCGCTTTCATGCCGATAGCTAGTCTTGGGACTGGCCCTCTTAGAGCCCGAACTTCTGCGCTCTCTAACCTTTCCCGGCTTACCCGGAGGCACATTTCAGTTCTACTTCTTTTCAGTTCTGGAGGGCATTAGTCTCAGTTGGGACTCAGTTTTTCTCGTCACCCCCGGTTCCTGTAGTCTGGTTAGTCCTGTAGTCACAGGTCAATCGTTAATGTAGATTTTTGAGCGCTTTGTAAACCGCAGAGCGCTGGCTGTTAATAATACATACTCAAAATGTTATTCTTTCATTGGTGCATTACAACTCAGTTCTATTTGCCTCTGAATCACTTTCCCAGTCGGCTTTTCCACCTTTTCCCCCGAGTTTTCAATCTAATTAGTTGCCCACGCATCTCAACTGTCAACGCTCAGGTCTTTAATCCTTGCTTTAGGGGTTGATCCCATCATTATTACTGTTGTTTCCTGTTTGATGTAATCCAATCATTTACTATCACTTCTATTGGATATTGTTTTTACCTCACATTCGAGGAAGGTATACGGTTCGCCAGTATTTAGGCTTATCATCTTTCTATAGCACCAGTGTATCCTACCAGTTGAGAGATTTTACAAAATTACTGTTAATTTTAGAGATACGGTCTCCATATGTTGTCCAGGCTGGCCTCTAGCTCTTGGGCTCAAGCGATTCTTCCACCTCAGCCTCCTGAGTAGCTGGGATTACAGGTGTGCACCACGGTGTCTAGCTAGTTGAGGGGTTTTTCAGGTTTCCAGAAGGTATCCAAGGATCTTTTATTTGAAGGGCATATAATTAATTTTTTGGATGAACCCAGTTGTTATATTTCCTTTTCTGCTATGACAGCAGTTTTTTCACCAAGGAGTATCCGACTAGTTATTGCATTCCTCACTTTTCTCTGTGAATTGTGTATCCTTTTTAGTGTCAGTTTGTGAAAGGTGGAAGGAAGGAAGATGAAATGATACCTAAGCTGGTCTGTATTCTACGTTGGTGCGTTCCCCTTTTACCTGAGGAAATGAAATGTATTCCACTCCCTGGAGATAACTTTCTTCCAGTACACTCACCTGTGGATCCCCTTAGTTAGGGCCGACGTTCCATTGCTTTAAAGGCTTCTCTTACCAGGCAGAAGTGATTAGTTTCCCACACTGCCCTTTTACTTGCTGCCAGTGTACTCCTGATTTTCATACTTACGGCTAGTTGACACATGTGGCAAGAGATTTTCTCACAGCTCTTATTTCCCCCATTTGCTTTTCTGTTGCCTCTCATCCTCAATAATTATGAAACCTTTTAGACAAGGAAGGTTTTTGTTGTGATTGAAATATGGCCGAAAGGGGTGGCATGGGAGAGAATGAGGCCATGGGAAAGGGTTGTGGTAATTGCCCCTCCTGCCTGTTTCCTGCTGCTCTGGTTTCCTCTGTCCTCTCTTTAAATGTGGGCTGGACCAACAGTAGTCACATGGAGTTGCCTTTAGAACTGTATTGGAACAACAATAACACCTTTGCTTCCCTTTCCTGGTTACTAGTACGGCCTCTGTAGTGATGACTAGGATTGTCTGTCTTAGTATTAGCCTGAGTAACTTTTATTGTTTGGGGAGAAATAGTATGACAACATGGAGAAGAATAGGTTTATTTCAATATGTAGTTGTGTTGTGATGGGAACGGGTCCCTATATCTACCCTCTTAAGTATAAAGTATATGTAGAAAGTATAAACTGTCTTGAAGGTTTGGAGTGGTTCGAAGTGAAGCCTTTACTTCTAAAATGTTAGCTTTGAATTGTTCTTTGTTCTTTCTTTTTTTTTTTTTTTTTTTTTTTTGAGATGGTGGAGTTTAACTCTTTTTGCCCAGGCTGGAGTGCAATGGTGTGATCTTGGCTCACCTCAGCCTCTGCCTCCCAGGTTCAAGCAATTCTCCTGCCTCAGCCTCCGGAGTAGCTGGGGTTGCAGGCATGTGCTACCACACCCAGCTAAGTTTTTGTATTTTTAGTAGAGATGGGGTTTCTCCATGTTGATCAGGCTGGTCTCCAACTCCCAACCTCAGGCCATCGCCCTCCTCTGCCTCCCAAAGTGCTGGGGTTACAGGGGTGAGCCACCTCACCCGGCCCTCTTTTTTTTTTTTTAAATGATGGCTTAAGATTTCCTTTGTTAATAAGATAACTTTTTTGGCAGGGAGGATGAGGGGTGGATGGGGGTGAGGGGATGGTAGTTGTGGGGGTGGGTTGGTAGGGGTTGGAGGGGGTGGTTAAGTGGATGATAAAGGGTTAATGCCTGCTCAGAAGAAGCAGTCTGCAGGCATTCACAAACTGTAAAGTTCTCTGTCCTCAAGCAAATCTGTCTTTATTTTTTCTTGTGAGAAACCTGTATGTCAGCAAATACCCCTTCACTCTTGTTAATTTGAGTAAATGGAGTGCCCTTAAAATGTAAGTGTTATGGGCTAGGCATGGTGGCTCACACCTGTAATCCCAGCACTTTGGGAGGTCGAGATGGTTGGATCACCTGAGGTCAGGGGTTTGAGACCAGCCTGACTAACATGGAGAAAGCCCTGTCTCTACTAAAAAGACAAAATTATCTAGGCACGGTAGCACATGCCTGTAATCCCAGCTGCTTGGGAGGCTGAGGCAAGAGAATCGCTTGAACCTGGGAGGCGCAGGGTGGTGAGCCTAGATTGTGCCATTGTACTCCAACCTGGGCAACGAGGGAAACTCTGCCTTAACTTTTTTTTTTTTTTTTTAAGTGTTATGGCACCCATGGTGTGGGCTGGTAACTTAGTAGATCTCATAGATTTTAGAAGCAGCTGTTTTTTTCCAGAAAGGAGAATGGAGATATAACATGAAGGAGGGCAAAGAGAGGGAGTATCTGTAGAGCATATCACCATGTAATCTTTGTGGTAGATTTTGAAATATTGTTTTTTGAGATGGAGTTTAGCACTGTTGCCTGGGCTAGCATGCAGTGGCATAATATTGGCTCACTGCAACCGCTGCCTCCCAGGTTCCAGCAATTCTCTTGTCTCAGCCTCACAAGTAGCTGGGATTACAGACCCCTGCCACCACGCCCAGCTAATGTTTTGTACTTTTAGTAGAGATGGGGTTTTACTATGTTGGCCAGGCTGGTCTCAAACTCCTGACCTTGGCCTCCCAATCTGCACGCCTTGGCCTCCCAAAGTGCTGTGATTACAGGCTTGAGCCACTGCACCCGGTCGGTAATTTTGACCCAACTATCATTTAGGAATAGGATCCTTTTTTCTCCTGACTCAAAGAATCAAATTCATCACATTTTTACAATTTTTTTTTTTTTTGAGATGAAGTCTCACACTGTTGCCCAGGCTGGAGTGCAATGGCGAGATCTCGGCTCACTGCCTCCTGGGTTCAAGTGATTCTCCTGCCTCTGCCTCTTGAGTAGCTGGGATTACAGGCACCACCACCACACTTGGGTAATTTTTTGTATTTTTAGTAGAGATGGGGTTTCACTATGTTGGTCAGGCTAGTCTTGTACTCCTGACCTTAGGCAATCCACCTGCCTTGGTCTCCCAAAGTGCTGGGATTACAGGTGTGAGCCACTGCGCCTGTTCTAGTTTTTACAATTTTGATGTAAACTGCTTATGCTGGTATTTTCTACTGAGTTTACCTGACATTTTTTGAGTTTCAAAGATGCTGCTTAAGAATTTTTTTTGGTACTTTTTAATTTTTATATTTTTTAACCATTTGTAAACAATGTTTGATAAGTTTCAGTTTTTTGTTAACTCATTTTCATGCTGGACATGGCACAATTGAATTGAAATCCAGTCAACTATTGGATTTTAAGTATAAAATAGGGCTCACATTAAGGAGTAGAGTAGGTGTTTTATTTAAGACCAGGCAATCTTAGAGACATAGCATCACTCTGTCACCCAGGCTGGTGTGCAGTGGTATGATCTCAACTCACTGCAACCTCTGCCTACCAGGTTCAAGTGATTTTCCTGCCTTAGCCTTCTGAGTAGCTGGTCTTACAGGTGTCTGCCAACACACCTGGCTAATTTTTGTATTTTTAGTAGAGATGGGATTTCACCCATGTTGGCCAGATTAATCTCGAACTCCTGACCTCAGGTGATCTGCCCGCCTTAGCCTCCCAGAGTTCTGGGATTACAAAAATTATCCGTCACGCCTGGCTAATTTTTGTATTTTAGTAGAGATGGGGTTTTATCATGTTGGCCACATTGGTCTTGAACTCCTGACCTCAGGTGATACCCTGCCTTGGCCTCCCAAAGTGCTGGGATTACAGGCATGAGCCACCATGCTTGGCCTCTTTTTTTATTTTTATTTTTTGAGACAGAATCTCACTCTGTTGCCCAGGCTGGAATGCTGTGATGCCATCTTGGCTCACTGCAACCTCTGCCTCCCTGGCTTAAGTGATTCTTGTGCCTCAGCTTCCCAAGTAGCTGGGACTATAGGCATGCACCACCGTACTCAGCTATTTATTTATTTATTTTTCTGAAATAGAGTTTCATTCTGTTGCTCAGACTGGAGTGCAGTGGTGTGATCTCAGCTCACTGCAACCTCCGCCTCCCAGGTTCAAGTGATTAGCCTGCCACCATGCTTGGCTAATTTTTGTATTTTTTGTAGAGAAAGGGTTTTGTCATGTTGGCCATTCTGGTTTTGAACTCTTGACCTCAGGTGATCCACCTGATTCGGCCTCCCAAAGTGCCTGGATTACAGGCGTGAGCCACCGTGCCTGGCTTTTATTTTCCCCCTAAAACATAGAGTGTATGCTTTAAACATAAAGTTGGGGCCGGGCACGGTGGCTCATGTCTGTAATCCCAGCACTTTGGGAGGCCAAGGTGGGTGGATCACGAGGTCAAGAGATTGAGACCCTCCTGGCCAACATAGTGAAACCCCGTCTCTACTAAAATATAAAAATTAGCTGGGCATGGCACTCGCCTGTAGTCCCAGCTACTTGGGAGGCTGAGGCAGGAGAATTGCTTGAAGCCCGGAGGTGGAGGTTGCAGTGAGCTGAGATCGCACCATTGTACTCCAGCCTGGCGCCTGGCGAAAGAGCGAGACTTTGTCTCAAAAAAAAAATAAAATAAAAAATAAATAAAGTTGGGGTCTGGGTCAGTGCCTCCTGCTTGTAATTCCAGGACTTTGGGAGGCTGAGGTGGAAGGATTGCTTGAGCAGGAGTTTCAGACCAGCCTGGGCAACATAGTGAGACCTTGTCTCTATAAAAAAATGCAAAAATTAGCTGGACATGATGGCATGTACCCAGAGTTCCAGCTACTTGGGATGTTGAGGTGGGAGGATTGCTTGAGTCCAGGATGTTGAGGCTCCAGTGAGCTATGTATGATTGTGCCACTGCACTCCAGCCTGGGTGACAGAGACCCTGTCTCAGTAAATAAATAGGATTATACTTTGCATACTTGCTGATCTTTACTGAAAAATACAGCATAGTCTGGGTGTGGTGGCTAATCCCTGTAATCCCAGCACTTTGGAAAGCCAAGGCAGATGGATCACTTGAACCCAGGAGTTGGAGACCAGCTTGGGCAATGTGGCAAAACCCTGTCTCTGCTAAAAATACCAACATTAGCTGGGCGTGGTATGCTTGTAGTCCCAGCTACTCAGGAGGCTGAGGTTGGAGGGTTGCTTAAGCCTGGAAGGTTGAGACTGCAGTGGGCCGTGATTGTGCCCGAGTTTCAGCCTGGGCGACAGACCCTGTCTCAGAAGAAAAACCCAAAAACCAGCATACATACCATAGAAGGTATATGAGGCATAAAAACGTGTAGATCTGTCAATGTGTAATGTAGAAGCTGGTGAGGGGGAAAACATGTAGAGGGTTTTTTTTCTTTTTTTTTTTTTTCTTTTTCCGAGACGGAGTTTCACTCACGTTACCCAGGCTGGAGTGCAATGGTGCAATCTTGGCTCACTGCAACCTCCGCCTCCTGGGTTCAGGCAATTCTCCTGCCTCAGCCTCCTGAGTATCTGGGATTACAGGCACGCACCACCATGCCCAGCTAATTTTTTGTATTTTTAATAGAGACGGGGTTTCACCATGTTGACCAGGATGGTCTCGATCTCTTAACCTCGTGATCCACCCGCCTCGGCCTCCCAAAGTGCTGGGATTACAGGCTTGAGCCACTGTGCCCGGCCCTAGAGTTGTTTTTTATTGGAGAGAGGATCTCACTTTCTTGCCCAGGCTGCAGTGCCATGGCATGATCATGGCTCACTGCAACCTCCATCTCCTAGGCTTAAGTCATCCTCCCACCTCAGCCTCCTGAGTAGATTGAACCACAGGGAGGCGTTACCATGCTTAGCTGATTTTTCTTTTTTGTAGAGTGGGAGTCTTGCTGTGTTGCCCAGGCTGGTCTCTTAGGCTCAAGTGATCCTTCTGCCTTGGCCTCCCAAAGTGCTGAGATTACAGACGTGAGTTTAACGCCTGGCCCCATATGTAAAATGAAATAAAAAAGTAAAATGAACAACCAAGAAATAGGACACTACTGCTACCTGGAAGTCCCCTGTGTATGCCAGCTACCAAGGCATTTTTTTCACTTTCCTAGACATAACCCTTACCGTACATTTTAGGTTTACCATTCCTTTGTGGTGGTGTTTTAAAATAGAGACAGGTTCTTTTTATGTTGCCTAGGGTGGTCTTAAACTCCTGGGCTCAAGTGATCCTCCTGCTTAGCCTTCCAGAGTCTTGAGATTAATAGGTATAAGTCACTGTGCAGGTTCTACTATTCCTTTTTTTTTTTTTTTAAAAGACAGAATTTCGCACTGTTGCCCAAGTTGGAGTGCAGTGGTGCAGTCCTGGCTCACTGCAGCCTCCACCTCACAGGTTCAGGCGATTCTCCTGCCTCAGCCTCCCGAGTAGCTGGGATTATAGGCGCCCACCACCACGCCTGGTTAATTTTTTTTTTTTTTTTTGAGTCAGAGTCTTGCTCTGTTTCCCAGGCTAGAGTGCAATGGCATGCTCTTGGCTTACCGCAACCTCCACCTCCCAGGTTCAAGCAATTTTCCTGCCTCAGCCTCCCAGGTAGCTGGGATTACAGGTGCGTGCCACCACACCTGGCTAATTTTTGTATTTTTAAATAGAGATGGGGTTTCGCCATGTTGGTCAGGCTGGTCTTGAACCCCTGACCTTGTGATCTGCCCACCTCAGCCTCCCAAAGTGCTGGATTATAGGTGTGAGCCACCGCGCCTGGCAATTTTTTGTATTTTTAGTAGAGAGGAGGTTTCACTATGTTGGCCAGGCTGGTCTCGAACTCCTGGCCTCATGATCTGCCTGCCTCGGCCTCCCTAAGTGCCAGGATTACAGGTGTGAGCCACCTCGCCTGTCCTACTGTTACTTTTTTACAATAAATTTACCTTACATGTGTATCCATAAGCAACATATGGTTTAATAGTGCCCATTTTCCGTCTTATTCTCAATGTAAGAAGAATTGTATGATTCGTCAGATGCTTGTTTCTTTCACTCTTACATGCTTGTGATTTACTCATTTTGATTTCTTTCCCCCCCTCCTCAAAACAGGGTCTCACTCTGTTGCCTAGGCTGGAGTGCAGTGGCTCGATCTTGGCTTACTGCACCCTCCACCTCCGGGGTTCAAGTGATTCTACTGCCTCAGCCTCTGGAATAGCTGGGACTGCAAGCGCCTGCCACCATGCCCACATAATTTTTGTATTTTTTGGTAGAGATGGGGAATTCCTTGTGTTAGCTAGGCTGATCTTGAACTTTTGACCTCAGGTGATCTGCCCGCTTTAGCCTCCCAAAATGCTGGTATTACAGGTGTGAGTCATCACGCTTGGCCCCCGTGTTGATTTGCCCCCCCCCCCCCCCATGGAGTCTTGCTCCATTGCCCAGGCTAGAGTGCATTGGCACAATCTTGGCCTACTGCAGCCTCCACCTCCCTGGTTCAAGCAATTCTCCTGCCTCAGCCTCCCGAGTAGCTGGGATTACAGGCGCCTGCCACCACACTCAGCTAATTTTTGTATTTTTTTTTTTTTTTTTCACATGAAAGTTTTTAGTTTATTAAGCTTCTCGTGAAAAATCCACAATGGCCATAGATAACATCATTGCAGCACCTTTACTCCTTCGGCTTTTTGCCAGCGCCAACATTGGCCTTTGCAGTCCCCCTGACTTTCTTCATTCTGTTCTTGCGTTCCTTTCGTTGCTTTCTTGAGGTCTTTTTCTTCTCATACAGGCCATGTCTTGCAAGTCTATGTTTGGGTTCATTTTTCTTTGCATAATCCAGGGAATCATAAATCATGCCAAAGCCAGTTGTCTTGCCACCACCAAAATGAGTTCTGAATCCAAATACAAAGATGACATCCAGTGTGGTCTTGTACATTTTGGCTAGTTTTTCCCGAATTTCTGTCTTAGGCACTGTTGCCTTCCTGGGGTGAAGGACATCAATGACCATTTGTTTCCTCTGAAGCAGTCGGTTGGTCATGAACTTTCTAGTGCGGATAGTTACTGTGTCGTTCATGATGGCGGCCTATCCTTACACAGCCGGGGAGGAAAATAGCTAATTTTTGTATTCTTGGTAGAGACAGTGTTTTACCACATTGGCCAGGCTGGTTTCAAACTCTTTTTATTTTTATTTTTTGAGATCAAGTTTCACTCTTTGTTGCCCAGGCTGGAAGTGCAATGGTATGATCTCAGCTCACTGCAGCTTCTGCCTCCTGGTTCAAACAGTTCTCCTGCCTCAGCCTCCCAAGTAGCTGGGATTACAGGCATGAGCCACCACATCTGGCTAATTTTTGTTTGGTATTTTTAGTAGAGATGGGGTTTTACCATGTTGGTCAAGCTGGTCTCGAACTCCTGACTTCCAGTGATTCGCCCACTTCGGCCTCCCAAAGTGCTGGGATTACAGGTGTGAGCCACTGCACCCAGCCCATTGATTTCTTATAGTAGTGTGGTGTTACATTGTAAGGATGTGCCACATCTTACTTTTCTATTCCATTGTTAATGGATATTTGTCTTATTTCCAGTGTTTTTTGAGATTCTCTCTTATACTTGTCCTCATGTAGACATTTGCCTCGCCCACCCCCAACAAAGTGAGTCCATTTTCTCAAGACTGCGTAACTGAGGGTGGAATTTTTGGTTTGTGTATAGGGTATGTGTAACTTTACTGAGTAATGTGAAAGTGTTTTCCACGTGTTACACAGTTCTCAGGCTTGTCAGCTGAACCACAGAACACAGAAAATTGAGTGACTGTTTTCTCAATTCTATCAAGGAATGTGTATAATGAATCCCATTCTAGATGTCTAGGGAAAAAGTTCAGTTTATACACACAATGGTTGCCCTAAGCATTGGGACTTAATTCTCAAAGACTGAGTGGATTGAGAGTTCTACATCCCTGTCATCATTTTATGTTACCTTTTTAGTTTTAGCCAATTGTAGTAGGATGTTTTAGATTTATCTTTTATGAATGCCACATAGCTGGATTTTGCTTTAAGTTAGCAACCTGCTAACTTCTTTTGAATTAATTAATTAGAAAGTGTCTGGACACGTTGGCTGGGCTGGTTGTGAATTGATCCTCTTGCTTCAGCCTCGAAAAGTGCTGGGATTGCAGGAGTGAGCCATCAGCAAATCTTTTTAGCGATAACATTGGAGACCATTTGTATCTGTTGTAATTACAGATATTTTGGATATATTTCTGCCGTTAGATTTAGTCTTCTACTTGGCTGGCCTGTGTGTTTGTTTTCTGTCCTTTTTTTTTTCTGTTTGATTTCCTACAACTTTTTTTTTTTTTTTTGTGCATCACACAATTTGATTCTTGGCAACCTACAACTTAAGATTTTTTGGATATATAAGATGGAAGAGTAATGAGTACATGTATACATACATTTTACCTAGAGTTACCAAATATTTTGCTGCATTGGCTTTTCTCTGTCTGCATATACTGTACACATTATGTTTTGAGGCTAAATGATTTGAAAGTAACGGAAATATTCCTTAGCAAGTATCTCATCAGATTAAAAAGCTTCTCTTAGAAAAAGTCACAATAGCCGGGCGCGGTGGCTCTGCATTTAATTCCCCCCACTTTGGGAGACCGAGGGGGGCAGATCACAAGGCTAGGAGTTTGAGACCAGCCTGGCCAACAAGGTGAAACCCCGTCTCTATTAAAAATACAAAAATTAGCTGGGCATGGTGGCACATGCCTGTAGTCCCAGCTACTTGGGAGGCTGAGGCAGGAGAATCACTTGAACCCAGGAGGCAGAGGTTGCAGTGAGCCAAGATCGCACCACTGCACTCCAGCCTAGTGACAGGGAGACTCTGTCTCAAAAAAAAAAGCCGCAATAACATTGTGATGCCTGGGAAAAGGAATGATGGTCTAATAATACAGTATATATATAATATCTGTAATATCTGATACAAATTCGTATTCAAGAGTTTTCCCAATGGTCCATAGAAACTCCTATTTATTTATTTATTTTTTGAGACAGTCTCACTCTGTCACCCAAGCTGGAGAAAAATGGTGTGGTCTCAGCTCACCGTAACCTCCGCCTCTTGGGTTCAAGTGATTCTCCTGCCTCAGGAGCAGCCTCCTGAGTAGCTGGGACTACAGGCTCGTGTCACCATACCCAGATAACATTTTTTTGCATTTTTAGTAGAGATGGAGTTTCACTGTGTTGGCCAGTCTGGTCTCGAACTTTTAACTTAATGGTCTGCTCCCTTCGGCCTCCCAAAGTGCTGGGATTACAGGTGTGAGCCACCGCATCTTGCCTTTTTTTTTTTTTGTGAGACAAGATCTCACTTTGTCACCCAGACTGGAGTGCAGTGGTGCGATCTTAGCTTGCTGTAGCGTTGAACCACCCCGCGCTCACAGATTTGTGCCACCACACCCAGTTAACTCTTTTGTTGTTGTTGTAGAGACAGGGTTTCATCGTGTTGCAGAGGCTGGTCACCTGTAATCCCAGCACTTTGGGAGGCCAAGGCAGGTGGATCACTGGAGGTCAGGAGTTTGAGACAGCCTGGCCAACATGGTGAAACCCTCCATTTACCAAGAAATACAAAAGTTTAGCTGGTGTGGTGGCACAGGCCTGTAGACTGAGCTACTTGGGAGGCTTAGGTGGGAGAATTGCCGGAACCTTGGAGGTGTGGCGAAGGTCCCAGTGAGGCGAGATCATGTCACTGCATGCCAGCCTGGGCAACAGAAGGAGACCTTGTCTCAAAAAAAAAAAAAAAAAAAAGACTTAAGAGAGTATATCCTTTGTCCTTTCTGTGAAATGCTCAGAGTAAGTGGCCGGGCGCGGTGGCTCACGCCCGTAATCCCAGCACTTTGGGAGGCCGAGGCGGGTGGATCACGAGGTCAAGAGATCGAGACCATCCTGGTCAACACGGTGAAACCCCGTCTCTACTAAAACTACAAAAAATCAGCTGGGCATGGTGGCGCGTGCCTGTAATCCTAGCTACTCAGGAGGCGGAGGTTGCGGTGAGCCGAGATCGTGCCATTGCACTCCAGCCTGGGTAACAAGAACGAAACTCCGTCTCATAAAAAAAAAAAAAAAAAAAAAAAAAAAAAAAGAAAAGCTCAGAGGATTTTTTAGTAGAGACGAGGTCTCAGTATATTACCCAGCTTGAGCTCAGACTCCTGGACTCAAGCAGTCCTCCCTCTTGGCCTCCCAAAGTGTTGAGATTACAGGTATGAGCCACTGCACCTGGCCTGTTAGCACTTTTTGTTAATACCCGGGAAATAGACTCTTTTTCTCTCCCCTCTCTCCCTCCCCTCTTCTTTTTTTGAGACAGTGTCTTGCTGTGTTGCCCAGGCCAGAGAGCAGTGGTGCGATCTCAGCTCACTGTAGTTTCAGCCTCATACATTTTAAAATTAGCCGGGTGTGGTAGTATATACTTGTGATCCCAGCTATTCTAGAGGGTGAGGCAGGAGAATCACTTGAATTTATTTGGGAAAGCAAGTTAATAGGTATGTTGTAGTGTTGGAATAGATTCATACTAATTTCCCACATTCCCTCACAAGATGGTTATAATAATTGATATAGAAACAGAAAAAGTTAAATGTTTGTTGTACTATATTTGCCAAAGAAGAGAAATGTGTATTAAATTTTAGAAGGCATTTATGTAAAAAATGGTAGGAACCTTTTTTTTTTTTTTTTTTTTTTTTTTTTGAGATGGAGTCTTGCTCTGTCACCCAGGCTGGAGTGCAGTGGTGTGATATTGGCTCATTGCAGCCTCCACGTCCCAGGTTCAAGTGATTGTCCTGCCGCAGCCTCCCAAGTAGCTGGGACTACAGGTGCACGCCACTATGCCAAGCCAGTTTTGTATTTTTAGTAGAGAGGGGTTTCACCATTTGGCCAGGCTGGTCTTGAACTCCTGTCCTCAGGTGATCTACGTGCCTTGGCCTCCCTAAGTGGTGGGATTATAGGCGTGAGCCACAGCGCCTGGTCCTTATTTTATTTTTGAAACAGGGTTTCACTCATCTCCTAGGCACTGCGCTAGGAATGCACTGGTGTGATCACAGCATACTGCAGCCTCGACCTCACAGGCTCAAGCGATCCTCCCACTTCAGCCTCCTGAGTAGCTGGGACCACAGGTATGCACTTCACAACTGGATAATTTTTAAATTTTTGTAGAGATGAAGTCTCCCTGCTTTTCCTAGGTTGGTCTTGAACTCCTGGCCTCACACTACTCTCCTGCCATAGCCTATCAAAGTGTTGGGATTACAGGCATGAGCCACTGTGCCTGGCCTATGTATGCATTTCTTTATTTTTTTTCCAAGATAGAGTCTTGCTTTGCCACCCAGGCTGGAGTGCAATGGTGTGATCTTGGATCACTGCAGCGTCCGCCTCCTGGGTTCAAGCAGTTCTGCCTCAGCCTCCCAAGTAGCTGGGATTACAGATACCCACCACCACACCCAGCTAATTTTTGTATTTTTTGTAGAGATGGGGTTTCACCATGTTGACCAGGCTGGTCTTGAACTCCTGACCTTTGATCCACCCTCCTCAGCCTCCCAAAGTGCTGGAATTACAGGCATGAGCCACTGCACCCAGCCTGGGGACCCCTGCTTTATAGTATAGGCTTTTTTACTTTTGTTTTTTTCCTTTTTGTGGGAGAGAGAGGACTGTTAGAAGCTGTGGTGAAGACTGGTTATAAATAATTACATACTTTGCAAGAGATTCCAGGGCAAAGAATCCTATTTACCTGCTGGGTAAAAGATAGGGTTTAAGGCCTGGTGCAGTGGCTCATGCCTATAATCCCAGCCCTTTGGGAGGCTGAGGCAGGTGGATCACTTAAGGTCAGGAGTTTAAGAGTAGCCTGGCCAACATGGTAAGTAAAACTCCATCTCTATCAAAAATTAAAAAATTAGTTGGGCATGGTGGCGGCACCTGTAGTCTCAGCTACTCTGGAGGCTGAGGCAGGAGAATCGCTTGAACCCAGGAGGCGGAGGTTATGGTGAGCTGAGATTGTGCCACTGTACTACAGCCTGGGCAACAAGAGCAAAACTCTGTCACCAAAAAAAAAGACAGGATTTAGAGCTGAGTTAGCAGGATAGGAATAGGACAGATGTGTGAAAACGGCTATGGGCACTTAAATACCTTTCCCTTCTTGGCCTTAGGTAACCAGAAAGAGAATTGTTGTGATATCAAATAAATTTTGACATCCCATAGTGTTTTAGTTCATCAGCACTTACCCTTTCTATGGACAGGTTATATCCATGGAACAGCAGATAACTTTGTGGTTCTTCTCTCAGCCAAGTGTGGGTGTAGGGGAATTCAGCCTTGTCCATCAGCTGCTAGAGGCCTGACCCTGCCCTTAACAGCTGTGGAGAATAAAAGTATCAGCTTGTTTAGCTTCTGGCATGCAGGGCACAAGCAGTTGAGCTGCATGGAATTGGATCTCATAGTTGAGTTTCTTGGCACCCTAGCAACCTTATTCTTTTCTTGATTGTCTGTATAGACTTTGTCTTGGTGGCCTGTTATGGGCCTTCTAATTTATTTGAGATTTTTATTTATTTTTACTTTTATTTTTTTTAAGATGGGGTTTCACCGTGATGGCCAGGCTGGTCTTGAATTCCTGACCTCAGGTGTGAGCCACCGCGCCTGGCCTTATTTGAGATTTTTAAATTTTTATTTTATTTTTTCTTTTTTTAAATAATAGAAATGGAGTCTCACTGTGTTGCCTGAGCTGGGTTTGAACTCCTGGACTCAGATGATCCTCCCTATCTTGGCCTCCCAAAGTGTTGGGATTACAGGCATGAGCCACTGTGCCAGGACAGATTCTTTTATTTATTCTTAAATAAATAAATTCAAGTGGATTCTCCTGCCTCAGCCTCCCGAGTAGCTGGGATTACAGGCATGCATCACCACACCCAGCTAATTTTTGTATTTTTTAGTAGGGACAGCGTTTCACCATATTGGCCAGGCTCATCTTAATCTGTTGACCTCAAGTGATCCTCTCACCTCAGCCTCCTAAAGTTCTGGGATTACAGGTGTGAGCCACCATACCCAGCCTTGGCCTCAAATTCTTAATCTAAGTTAATTTTGTCTTCCGCAGGTATGAATAAATGAATTTCCTCTGCAGAAAAGGTTGAGAATATTGAGTATTTTCTTAGTAGAAAAAGCAGGAATACAGATTAGAAATTAAACAATTATAAAATAGAAGTGGTCGTAGAAACATACCAGTATAGAACCTATGGGTGTATCTGAAAGTCTGAGAAGTTAGGTGAGATCTGGTCTAGACCAGATCTTTGTCATTAGGCACAAGCTTTGCAGGTGATGGCAACAGTAATTATGCTCTTGTATAGAAGAGGAAGCCAAGTTGGGGACTATTATTTATCCGTGACTGAACAGTTAGCCTTGCAACATAGCATAATAGTTAAGAGCACACACTGTAGAGCCAGATGTCCTGGGTTTGAATACTACCTTCACCACTTATTGTTACTCTGTATATCTTAGTTTCCTCTCTGTAAAATGGGAGTAGTAGTAATGTATACTCTATAGGGTTGGAAAGATTAGTAACTTAATACTATACATATAAAGTGCTTAGAATGGTGTCTAAGTATTTTAGTAAATGGTGTGTGTTTTCTGCTATTATTATTATCATTACTTACTGGTTTTAGACTTTGGGAATGAGTGGACATATACAGATAAGGACCTTGGACCCATCCTTACCAGTTTAAGATAGACCCTGCACCACTGGTCTTGTGACTGAGTGAACAACATCTCTAGGCATTTCTTGATGAAGACTTGCTTCTTCAACATAAATTGTGTATCCTGTTTTTAGTAGTTGTGTATCCTTAGCCCATTATGTAATTCATTTCATCTGAGCTAGTTTGGTTTGGAAAAAAAAATTAATATTTCTGTTCCTGGAATGTAAATTTGTTTCTTTGTCAGCATCCTGGTTTTAGAACTGCCTTCTAATCAACGCTTTGTGATGCTATCTTGAATATATGCAGTGTATGTATGTAGTTTGGGATTTAATTATCTGTTCAAAATTTTATTAAACAGCTATTGAAATCTTCTCTCAGTATGTTGTCAGCAAGTGTTCTTTAACTTTTCAGAATGATAAAATGTGTTCTTGCTTTTCATTTAGGGTATATTACATACTTCTTAGAAAAGTTTTACCTGACAATGTTTTTTGTATGCCTTAAAGTTGGATGGATTTGTGCTTATATAAGCTTTAACAGAAATGGTGGTGGTTGTTAAGTCAGCCATTTTCAGTTAAGTCTGTATTGAGATCACTTGAAAATGCTGCTGTTTGACTGCGGAATCTTATCTTGAAAACAATCCTTAAAAACAATAGCAGTTAGGCAGGGCGTGGTGGCTCATGCCTGTTATCCCAGTACTTTGGGAGGCCAAGGTAGGAGGGTCACCTCAGCCCAGGAGTTTGAGACCAGCCCAGGCAAATATGGGGAAACCCTTTCTCTACCCAAAAAAAGAAAAAACACCCCAAAACCAAAACTTTTTAGGGAGTAAAAACTTTTTTCTAAAAATATTTCTCGTATAGAGAATATCTTTGTAGTTTAATGAAGTTGGTTTATTCTGTAGGAGACTTTCTTTTCTCATTATATTTAGATAATTTTTTCACTTTAATCTGTTAATAGGAAGCTTTATACTGTATTTTGCTGATTTTTTTTCCTAAAGAAGTTAAAAATGTAGCAGTAGTTCTTTACCTGCATAAAATCTATCACATCTTTAATTCACTTTGAATGAGGTGAGATGAATACGGGGTTCCAAATTTGGTTGGATAGATTGAAGTAAACCTGGTACTTCCTGCTCCTCAAGAACCTGAGATATGTATGTTTGAGTTTTTACTGGATTATTTTTAGAATCTTTTGCTCTTGTCTGTTTCTATTCTGAGAATTCTCTTGGAAGCTGTTCCAGAGTAGTGGAACTCTTGGGGGTGGAAAGTGACAGAGGATAGAACACAAGTGTACACTGAATTCCTATGGTCTGGCAACTGGGTACTTGTTGTAGAAGCATTCCTGTTTGCTGCACACAGCTCTATTTCCCAGAAAAGGAGGACATAGAATTTCCTCATGACAGTATGTTGTTGAAGATGTTGATTTTTACAGTCTAGTTTCCATGTCTTAGTCATTTTTACAGTTCAGTGGTGGTAACAATTTTTAAGGGTCTTGAAGAATATTTTGGTAACTTATGCTTTTACCTTGATTAATGGATTCACAATTATCAGAAGTTTTTTTTGAGACGGAGTCTTGCCTTTCTCCATCACCCAGGCTGGAGTGTAGGGGTGCGATCTCAGTTCCCTGCAACCAACCTCTGCCTCCTGGGTTCAAGTAATTCTCCTGCCTTAGCCTCCCAAGTAGCTGGGATTACAGGCACATGCTACCACACCCAGCTAATTTTTGTAGTATTAATAGAGACAGGGTTTTACCATGTTGGCCAAGCTGGTCTTGAACTCCGGACCTCAAGTGATCCACCCATCTCAGCCTCCCAAAGTGTTGGGATTACAAGCATGAGCCACCACTCCTGGCCTTATCAGAAGTTTAATGTAAAATTAATATGAGATTTGTCTGTTGAATCATGCAAACTATTAAAAGTTATATTTTCTGAGCCCTGTTTTTCCAGAAGATTTCAGTCACATCCCCCCATCCCCTGTGCTTGCTCTGCAAAACCTGTTTCTTCTCTGGAAATTTTTTTGCTGGACATCTTCAATAGTAAGACATTTTTTATGAATAGGAATTTAGCTATTGTGACATTTCAGTAATATATTGGAGAGGCACAATCGACAGAAGACAAGCTAATCTGAATGTATTTAAGCATGCATTCTTTCATGTCCTTAGGCCCTTATCATTATTTTTATTTTTTGAAGAATGTATTTGCTATTTTTAAGCTAGAGGTCTTTGTAGTAACAATTTATGAATATATAACCCAGAGCAGTAAGTCTTAATTAAAAACTATTTCTAAACAGTATTTAAGCCCTGTAGTTTTCGTGTTTCACAAAGCAATTACTGTGGTTTAGCCATGCAACCGGGGCCATTATTTATAGCCTAATTACATAGTCATTATGGAATATTTTATATTAAGAATTGATGATTGGAAGGAGATACAGTCTTAATGTTGATACTGTGAACATGGACCAGTAACATTTTAAAAGTTTTTGTTATACTAAGGAGTTACAGTTTTCTTCCTTGAGAAGTGAGAATTCATGTACATATACCAAAATGTTTGGTTATAATAGGGAGGCTATAAAGATTAAAAGTCATTTTTCTATAAATCCAAAAATTCATGTCCATTGAACATGGGTTAAGTATATTCCTTTTGTATATGCCGATTTTCATCACCAGATGGCGCTCCTTTAAGGAGAAAGTCTCATTTTGTTATTTCACCTAGAGTATTTTGTTTTTCTTTTTCTTTTTTCTTTTATATGGAGTCTCGTCCTGTTGCCCAGGCTGGAAGTGCAGAGGCAGGATCTTGGCTCACTGCAATTTCCACCTACTGGGTTTCAAACCATTCTTCTGTCTCAGCCTCCTGAGTAGCTGGGATTACAGGTGCCCACCACCACTCCCAGTTAATTTTTGTATTTTTAGGGTTTCACCATGTTGACCAGGCTGGTCTCGAGCTCCTGACCTCATGATCTGCCCGCCTTGGCCTCCCAAAGTGCTGGGATTACAGGCATGAGCCACCACACCTGGCCGATTATTTTCATAAATGGTGTCACTGAAGAATAAATAGGAAAAAGATCAGATATACCTGTCAACAGAACTGGAAATCCATGAGTAAACTACTGACTTCTTAAAAAGGTTTTACTGTAGGAACACCACTAAACCAGTCAGCTTTTGATTATATGCTTAATTCTATTTTATTCTTTTTTTTCTTTCGGCCTCCCAAAGTGCTGGGATTACAGGTGTGAGCCACCACCCCCAGTCTCTTTTCTTAAAATATATTTATTTAAAGAGATAGGGGGCAGGGCATGATGGCTCATACCTGTAATCCCAGCACTTTGGAGGCTGAGGCCTGTGGATCAGGTCAAGAGTTCAAGACCAGCCTGGCCAACATGGTGGAATACCATCTCTACTAAAAATACAAAAAAATTAGCTGGGAGTGGTGACACACGCCTGTAGTCCCAGCTTCTTGGGTGGCTGAGGCAGGAATATCACTTGAACCTGGGAGTTGAAGGTTGCGGGGCCTAGATCATGGCACTGCACTTCAGCCTGGGCAACAGAGTGAGACTCTGTCTTGAAAAAAAAAGAAGAAAAAAAAAAAGAATGCCGGGCACGGTGGCTCAAGCCTGTAATCCCAGCACTTTGGGAGGCCGAGGCGGGTGGATCACGAGGTCAAGAGATCGAGACCATCCTGGTCAACATGGTGAAACCTGGTCTCTACTAAAAATACAAAACATTAGCTGGGCATGGTGGCGCGTGCCTGTAATCCCAGCTACTCAGGAGGCTGAGGCAGGAGAATTGCCTGAACCCGGGAGGCGGAGGTTGCGGTGAGCCGAGATCACGCCATTGCACTCCAGCCTGGGTAAAAAAAGAGAAACCTCGGCCAAACATCTAAAAAAAAAAAAAAAAAAAGATAGGGTCTTGCTGTGTTGCCTAGCCTGGACTTGAGCTGTGGGTTCAAGTGACCTTCCTGCCTTATCCTCCACAGTAACTGTGACTATACAGGTGCACACCATCGTGTCCAGCTTGGATGCTTCACTTTAGATAGTTAAGATGGAATTACAGAGTATTAATGCTGAAGGTGATTTATTTTTATTTTTATTTTTTTAGACGGAGTCTTGCTCTGTTGCCCAGGCTGGAGTGCAGTGGCGGGATCTTGGCTCATTGTCTCCCGCCTCAGCATTCCAAGTATTTGGAACTACTGAGGTGCATCCACCATGCCAGGCTAATTTTTGAATTTTTAGTAGAGGTGGGCTTTCACCATGTTGGCCAGGCTAGTTTTGAACTGCTGACCTCAGGTGATCTGCCAACCTTGGGTGATCTGCCTGCCTCAGCCCCCCAAAGTGTTGGGATCACAGGCATGAACCACCGCACCTGGCCTGAAGGTGATTTTAAAAATAATCAAATGGATCCATTCTCAGATACAAATATGACTTACATTTGTGTAAATTCATCACAGTTTTAAAACAGTGTATTTATGTGCATTTATTCATATCTGAGAGAACGCTCTAAAAATAAATGGAATCATGGCAAAATAATTAACCTTGTTCTCTATAATAGAACCAAAATGATAAACCCAAACCAACAAAATTCTAAAGTTGTTAAACTAAAAAAAGATACAAATTGTGTATTCATACTGAGTGGAGAGGTAGTCAAATACAGTAAAAAGTTTTAAACCAGCGTATTGAGCCTGTGAGAAATTCTAGTTAATTGGTGGTGGTTATAATGTAAAAGGCAGTACAATAATATGTCTGTGCCTTTATTTAGCAATCCAGTTAATAAAGCTATTGAAAAAATAAGTTAATATCATTGCAGCTAACACAGAAAAATGCTTGTCAGACTTTCTCTAGTTAAAATAGGTTTCAGGGACACAATTTTCTTTGGTGCCTGAATTAATATGACTTATGGTTAGTCTCCTCTATTTTAATTTTATGATGCACAGATCCATAGTATGTCGAAATGTTATAATGCCATTTTATTAGCCTGAAATGTGTAAGATTTACAAATAGTGGAATATTGTTCCATGTCTTGGGAATGCTTGTTTTTGGGTGTCTATAACTGACTGTTCTAGAAAACAGAATTCCATGTATTATTAAAATCATTGGCTCTGGACCAGCATGGTGGCTCACTCTTGTAATCTGAACAGTTTGGGAGGCTGAGGCTGGTGGATCACCTTACGTTCGGAGGTTGAGACCAGCCTGGCCAACATGGTGAAACCCCATCTCTACTAAAAATACAAAAAATTAGCCGGGCATGGTCGTGCATGCCTGTAGTTTCAGCTACTCGGGTGGCTGAGGCAGGAGAATCGCTTGAATCTGGGAGGTGGAGGTTGCAGTGAGCTGAGATTGCACTATTCATTGTATTCCAGCCTGGGTGACTGAGTGAGACTCTGTCTCCAAAATAATAATAATAATAATAGGTTCTACATTATTACATAGGAGATGATAGCTCCATGTGTTATTGCATTGAAGACCTTCCAGTGGGACAGATGTGGAGGTGGAAGCCAGTAATATTAATTGATGATCCTGTCCCTGTGTAGGCCTAGACTAATAAATATGTGTGTTTAACTTTTTTTTTTTTTTTTTGAGATGAAGCCTTCCTCTGTTGCCCAGGCAGTGGGATAATCTCAGCCCACTGCAACCTCCGCCTCCCAGATTCAAGCAATTCTTCTGCCTCAGCCCACTGAGTAGCTGGGATTACAGGTGCCTGCCACCATGCCTGGCTAATTTTTGTATTTTTAGTAGAGACAGGGTTTTACCATATTGGCCAGGCTGGTCTTGAACTCCTGACCTCGTGATCCCCCACCTCAGCCTCCCAAAGTGCTAGGATTAAAGGCATGAGCCACTGTGCCCGGCCAGTGTTATTGTTGTTGTTTTTAAATATTTTAGTTTTTTTGAGACAGGTTCTTGCTCTGTCACCCAGGCTGGAGTGCAGTGGTGTGAGCACAGCTCACTGCAGCCTCAACCTCCTGGGCTGAAGCCATCCTCCCATTTCGGCCAAGAGTAGCTGGGATTACGGGTGCATGCTGCCATGCCTGGCTAATTTTTGTGTATTTGTACAGATGGGGTCTTGCCATGTTGCCCATGCAGGTCTTGAACTCCTGGGCTCAAGCAGTCCATGTGCCTCGGCTTCCCAAAGTGTTTGGATTTCAAGTATGAGCTCTCTTGCCTGACTAGTCAGTCTTTTTTTTTTTTTTTCCGTGATGGAGTCTCACTCTGTTGCCCAGGCTGGAGTGCAGTGGCGCAATCTCGGCTCATTGCAACCTCGGGCTCCGCCCCCCTTCAAGTGATTCTCCTGCCTCAGCCCCTGGAATAGCTGGGATTACAGGCACCTGCCACCATGCCCGGATAATTTTTGTACTTTTAGTAGAGACAGGGTTTCACCATCTTGGCCAGGCTGGTCTTGAACTCCTGACCTTCTGATCCACTAGCTTCAGCGTCAGTGCTGGGATTATAGGCATCAGCCACCACGCCCAGCCAGCCAGTCAGTTGTAATTTCTAAAAGTTACTAGTTCCTTTTATTTCATTAAAAAATTTATATATTAAACAGTTGATAAAAGAGGTGGAATTTTATTGTATCGCCCAGGTTGGTCTCGAATTCCAGTCCTCAAATGATCCTCCTGCCTTGGGCTCTCAAAATGCTGGGATTGTAGGAGTGAGCCACCATGCCTGGCCTACTAGCTTCTTAAGCATGTCAATTCAACTGATTTATCAAATATGTCTTACATTGGCAACTACTGAGTGAAGAGAACAAAATGAGTTTCTGGTCTTGTTTATAATATTAAGGTTAGGAAAGCAAGTCAGATAAAGAAGAAATACAGAGGCTGGCACAGTATGTCATGCCTATTATCCTGGCACGTTGGGAGGCTGAGGTGGGCGGATATCCTGAGATTGGGAGTTTTAAGACCAGCCTGACCAACATGCCCAATATGGAGAATCCCTGTTTGCACTAAAAATACAAAATGAGCTGGGTGTGGTGGCCCATGCCTGTAATCCCAGTTACTTAGGAGGCTAAGGTAGGAGAATCGCTTGAACCCTGGAGGTGGAGGTTGTGGCGTGCCATTGTACTCCAGCCTGGTCAACAAGAGTGAAACTCCGTCTAAAAAAAAAAAAGAAATAGAGAATAGATTAGCTAAAATATAAATTGTGAAAGTACTGTAAAACTCAAAGGATAGGCCCGGTGCAGTGGCTCACGCTTATAATCTCAGCACTTTGGGTGGATCACTTAAACTCAGGAGTTTGTGACCAGGCTGGGCAACATGGTGAAACCCTGTCTCTCTTTAAAAAAAAAAAAAAAAAAGAAAAAAAAAATATATATATAAATTAGCTGGACATGGTGGTTGCACATTTGTAGTCCCAACTGCTTGAGAGGCTGAGGTGGGAGGATCACTTAAGCCTGGAAGGTGGATGTTGCAGTGAGCCAAGATCACACCACTGCACTCCAACCTGGTCTTTTTTTTTTTCTTTTTAATTTTTTTTTTTTCTTTTTGAGACAGAGTCTTGCTCTGTCACCCAGGCTGGAGTGCAGTGGCATGATCTTGGCTTACTGAAACCTTTGCCTCCTGGGCTCAAGTGATTCTCGTGCCTCAGCCTCCACAATAGCTAGGATTACAGGCATGTACCATCACTCCCAGCTAATTTTTATATTTTTAGTAGAGACGGAGTTTCACCATATTGATCAGGCTGGTCTTGAACTCCTGCCCTCAGGTGATCTGTCCACCTTGGCCTCCCAAAGCTGGGGTTACAGGCGTGACCCACTGAGGCTGGCCAATTTCTGTGTACTTCTAATACTTCCTTTCATATGTACACATTAAGTTTTTTGGGTGGTTGAACACAGCATCTTCAGCTTTTTCTTGGAGGTGTTTCTTTTTTTTTTTTTGAGATGGAGTTTCGCTTTTGTTACCCAGGCTGGAGTGCAATGGCGCGATCTCGGCTCACTGCAACCTCTGCCTTCTGGGTTCAGGTAATTCTCCTGCCTCAGCCTCCTGAGTAGCTGGGATTACAGGCACGCACCACCATGCCCATCTAATTTTTTGTATTTTTAGTAGAGACGGGGTTTCACCATTTTGACCAGGATGGTCTCGATCTCTTGACCTTGTGATCCACCCACCTCGGCCTCCCAAAGTGCTGGGATTACAGGCGTGAGCCACCACATCCGGCCTCTTGGAGATGTTTCTTTGGTACCCCTTCCTTTTCCTGTGTCAGATTTGGTTGTTCTGTAGGCCTCCTATAATCTTGAACTTTTCACCATCTTTTGGGAAAATTCTTTCTCTTTGGATTCCTTTGTTACCTCCTGGTCCCTTGCAACCACTTAACCTATTTTTCATCTCTATAGTTTTGTCTTTTCCAGAATGCCGTAAAAATGGAATCATACATAATGCAGATTTTAAGTCTGGCTTTTTTCACATACATTTGGGATTCATCCATGTTGTTGTCTTCATCAGTAGCTGATACTTTTTTATTGCTGAGTAATATTCCATTGTATGGGTGTGCCGCATTTTATCTGTCCAGCTGTTGAAGTACGTTTCGGTTATTTCTCATATTGGGGACTTGAATAAAAGTGCTCTGAATATTGAGATGAAATTCTAGAAGTGTGATCTGTGACCATCCCAAGCCGGAAGAGAGGCTAAGAAATTGAGTATTAAGCTTTGTGTCCTTTTTACAAGAGGACGGCAAGGGAGAAATAGTATGTTGTGAATGGGTTTCTGTAGGCAGTTGATAGTGTCAATTGTGCATAGATTCTTGATTGGATTGCACATTTATTTTTGTTTTTGGTTCTAGGAGCTTCCCAAGAGAGGAATTGTTTGCATATGGGAAAACAGTTTGTTTCTGATTGTTGGGTATATTCCCTGTGTGGAGAATTCCATTTTAGAAATTTAACTTTTAAGGCATTGTTACATGTTTTTATGTGTGTCGGGGTGGGGTGGGGGGGTAAAATGTACATAACATAAAGTTTATCATTATAATCATTATTAAGTATATAGTTCTGTGGCATTAAGTACATTTACAAATAGCAAAATTATTGTTGTACAACCATCATTGCCATCCATCTTCTGAACTTTTTTATCCTCCCAAACAAACTCCATACCCGTGACACAGTAACTCCCCATTCTTCCCCTATCCCCAGCTCCTGGTACCTAACATTCTGCTTGTTTCTATGAATTTGACTATTTTAAGTAACTTGTATAAGTAGAGTCATAGAGTATTTGTCCCTCCCCTCCCAACCTCCCCATTGGATGGGGAGTCTCACTCTGTCGCCCAGGCAGGAGTGCAGTGGTGCTACCTTGGCTCACTGCGGCATCCGCCCCCTGGGTTCAAGCAGTTCTCCTGCTTTAGGTTCCTGAGTAGCTGGGATTACAGGCGCATGCCACTGTGCTTGGCTAATTTTTATATTTTTAGTAGAGACAGGGTTTCACCATGTTGTCTAGACTGGTCTTGAACACCTTACCTCGTGATATGCCTGCTTCAGCCTCCAAAGTGCTGGGATTAAGGTGTGAGCCACTGTGCCCTGACCTTATTTGTCCTTTTTTGACTGGTTTATTTCACTTAGCATGTCTTTGAGGTGCATCCATGTGGTAGCATGTGTTAGAATCTTTTCCCTTCTTAAGGCTGAAAAATTTTCCATTGTGTGTATATGTCGCATTTTACTTATCCATTCATTCATTGATGGACGCTTAGGAATCTTCCCCTTTTTGGCTGTTATGAATAATGGCACTTTGAACATGGAAATACAAAGTATCTCTTGGAGACCCTGCTTTGAAGTGTTTTTGGTGCCTACCCAGAAGTGGAATTACTGGATCATATGGTAATTCTGTTTTTGATATTTTTAAGGAACAACCTTACTTTTCATGGTGGCTGCACCATTTTATATTCCCATCAGCAGTACACAAGGGTTGTAGTTTTTGTACATCCTAGCTAATACTTTCTGTATTTTTAAAATTAAAAAAACAATTACAGTGTTACAGCTCTTTTAGAGTTTGCCTAGCAGGCTTCCTGTTCTTTTTCTTTGTTTTTTTTTTTTTTTTCGACGCTCTGGATTGGATTTTTGCTTGTTACCCAGGCTGGAGTGCAATGGCGCCATCTCGGCTCACCACAACCTCCGCCTCCTGGGTTCAGGCAATTCTCCTGCCTCAACCTCCTGAGTAGCTGGGATTACAGGCATGCGCCACCATGCCCAGCTAATGTTTTTGTATTTTTAGTAGAGATGGGGTTTCACCATGTTGACCAGGATGGTCTCGATCTCTTGACCTCGTGATCCACCTGCCTCGGCCTCCCAAAGTGCTGGGATTACAGGCTGGAGCCACCGCGCCCGGCTCCTGTTCTTTACTGAAAAAAACAAACAAACCCACTCTTCTGTCCAAAAAAAAAAAAAAAAAAAAAAAAGTAATCCT
>NW_022436982.1:697541-702295 GCF_009761245.1 Sapajus apella
GCAGTGTTTTGTAGGCTAGTCTCAAACTCTTGAGCCCAAGCAGTTTTCCCATGTCAGCCTCAAAATAGCTGGGACTGCAGGTGCATGCCACTGTGCCCAGCTTAGAATTATGTTTTGATGACATACTTAATTGTGTGCTTGACACTTAGTCGCTAGTCAATAAATATTAGTTCAACAAATCAAAGAAAATTATTATATGCATGATTTTCAAAAAAGATTTTATTTATTTATTTATTTTTTGAGACAGTCTTACTCTGTCACCCAGGCTAGAGTGCAATGGCACGATCTTGGCATGCAGCAACTTCCGCCTCCCTGGTTCAAGCAATTCTCCTGCCTTAGCCTTCTGAGCAGCTGGGATCACAGGAGCATGCCACCACATCTGGCTAATTTTTTGTATTTTTAGTAGAGACAGGGTTTCACCATGTTAGCCAGGCTGGTATTGATCTCCTGACCTCATTGATGCCAGCTTCAAGGCCTCCCAAAGTGCTGAGATTACAGGGGTGAGCCACTGTGCCTGGCCTGACATTTATTATTTACAGGTGAATTTTGCTTTTCGGTATAGCTTGTCTCTTGACACGTTTTAAATTGGGTTATTGGCAGGTAAAATCTTGGCTGGATGCAATGTTTTGGGGTTCAAATACCAACGGCAAGTAGTATGAGGCAGATAGCATTACATCTACAGTAACTACATATAGTGATAAAATGGTTGCTCGTTCAAGCAGGTGGTACTCGAGATTTTTGTTTAGAATTGCTAAGATCATAAACCATAGACTTTAAAAAATTTTATTTTATTTTTTCTTTTTTTAAGGGAAAAAAGAAAGAAAAAGAAAAAAAGAAAGAAAAAATGAAAGAGAGAAAGAGGGAGAGAGAACGGGAATCTTGCTCTATTGCCCAGGCTAGAATGCAGTCTAAAAATGGGTATTAAAAACCTCTTTTATGCCAATAATTGTGCTTAACAAAGGAGACAGGAAGGAATAAGGGAGGAAAATAACAAACACGTAGCCAACCAATATTTCATTTAAACCTGTGAAGTGCTATGTAATTACTGAGGAGTTATTTACTTCCAATTATGTAGTCACTTTTAGAGTAGGTGTGATGTGGTACTGAGAAGAATGTATGTTTTGTGAATTTGGGGTGGAGAGTTCTGTAAATGTTTATTAAGTTTACTTGTTCTGGGTCTGAGTTCAAGTCCTGGATATCCTTGTTAATTTTCTGTCTCGTTGATCTGTCTAATATTGACAATGTGATGTTAAAGTCTCCCACCATTATTGTGTGGGAGTCTAAGTCTCTTTGTAAGTCATTAAGAACTTGCCTTATATATCTGGGTGCTCCTGTATTGGGTGCGTATATATTTAGGATCATTAGCTCTTCTTGTTGCATTGATCCTTTTACCATTACGTAACGTCCTCCTTTGCCTGTTTTGATCTTTGTTGCTTTAAAGTCTATTTTATCAGAGGCAAGAATTGCAACTCCTGCTTTTTTTTTTTTTTTTTTACTCTCCATTTGGTTGGTAAATCTTCCTCCATCCCTTTGTTTTGAGTCTTTGTGTATCCTTGCATGTGAGATGGGTCTGGATGCAGCATACTGATGGGTTTTGTCTTTTTATCCAATTTGCCTATCTGTGTCTTTTGATTGGGGCATTTAGTCGATTTAAATTTAGGATTAATATTAATATATATGAGTTTAATACTGCCGTTTAATGCTAGCTGGCTGTTTTGCCCATTAGTTAATGTAGATTCTTCATTATATTGATGCTCTTTACCTTTTGGTATGTTTTTGGAATGGCTGATACTGGTTGTTCCTTTCTATGTGTAGTGCTTCTTTCAGAAGCTCTTGTAAAGCAGGCCTGGTGGTGATGAAATCTCTGAGTACTTGCTTGTTCACAAAAGATTTTATTTTTCCTTCACTTATGAAGCTTAGTTTGGCTGGATAGGAAATTCTGGGTTGAAAGTTCTTTTCTTTAAGGATGTTGAATATTGGCCCCTACTCTCTTCTGGCTAATAGGGTTTCTGCTGAGAGATCTGCTGTGAGTCTGATAGGCTTCCCTTTGTGGTAACCTGACCTTTCTCTCTGGCTGCCCTTAGCATTTTCTCCTTCATTTCAACCCTGGTGAATCTGATGATTACGTGCCTTGGGGTTGCTCTTCTTGAGGAATATCTTTGTGGTGTTCTCTGTATTACCTGGAATTGAATATTGTCCTGCCTTGCTAGGTTGGGAACGTTTTCCTGGATAATATCCTGAAGAATATTTTCCAGCTTGGATTCATTCTCTTCGTCACATTCAGGTACACCTATCAAATGTAGATTAGGTCTTTTCACATAGTCCAATATTTCTTGGAGACTTTGCTCATTCCCTTTTACCCTTTTTTCTCTAATCTTGTCTTCTCATTTTATTTCATTGAGTTGGTCTTCGACCTTTGATATCCTTTCTTCTGCTTGGTCAATTCGACTGTTAAAACTTGTGCATACTTCGTGAAGTTCTCGTATTGTGTTTTTCAGCTCCATTAATTCACTTATATTCCTCTTTAAATTGTCTGTTCATGTTAGCATTTAGTCAAACCCTTTTTCAAGATTCTTAGTTTCTTTGCATTGGGTTAGAACATGTTCTTTTAGCTCACAGAAGTTTCTTATCCACCTTCTGAAGCCTGATTCTGTCAATTCATCACACTCATTCTCCATCAGGCCTTGTTCCCTTGCTGATGAGGAGCTGCGATCCCCTGAAGGAGGAGAGGCATTCTGATTTTGGGTGTTTTTAGCCTTTTTGCACTGGTTTCTTCCCATCTTTGTGGATTTATCCACCTGTCATCTTTGTAATTGCTGACTTTCAGATTGGGTCTCTGAGTGGACGTCCAGCTTGTTGGTGATGATGTTATTTCTGTTTGTTTTCCTTTGGCGGACGCCCCTCCCCCACAGAGCTTGACCTTCTTGGGTTCAGCTGTGCTTGCTGTGAAACTCTCAACCCTCAGCGTTTCCAATTGCCGTTTATTTGTGGGGTTGGGACCAGCTGAGCCCGATGACCTGGTTTGCCTCCTCGGAGCCCCCTTTTTTTCTTTTCCTAATTGAACGGTAGATTCTCTCCCAGGTGCCCCAGTCGCTGGCTGAAAAGGTGCTAGGATCTATGCAGTTTCCTATGTGGCGACCGTGCCGGCTGAATCAGCGGCGCTGAGATTCGTGGTGCTTTTCTGCCTGGGAATCTCCTGGTCTGGCTCCCGGCTTCAGTCCCCTTTTCAATCAGCTGAATGGGTGACTCTGCCTTCCCGGAGCTCCAAACGCCAACTAAAAGGGCATCCAGTCCCGCATACTCCGCACTGAGAACCGCCGCACTGGGGCACCAGCAAACCAGCCGCGTCCGCCAAAAGAGCGGTGCTGGCTACCCATGGGGCTCCTCTGCTGGGAATCTCCTGGTCCGTCAGCAACAAAAATTTGTCTGGAAGTCTGGCATCCACTCACTCCCTGCGCCTTCACTGGGAGCTGCAATCCTGAGCTGCTGCTAATCGGCCATTTTGGATCTCTCCTGTTTTATTTTATTTTAGATACAGTCTTGCTCTGTCACCCAGGGTGCAGTGGCGTGATCTCAACTCACTGCAACCTCCACCTCCCAGGTTCAAGCAATTCTTCTGCCTCAGCCTCCCAAGTAGCTGGGACTGTGCCACCACACCCGACTAATTTTTTTTGTATTTTTAGTAGAGACGGGGTTTTGCCATGTTAGCCAGGATGGTCTTGATCTTATGACCTCGTGATCTGCCCGCCTCAGCCTCCCAAAGTGCTGGGATCTCAGGCATGAGCCAACATGCCTGGCTTACTATAGACTTTTAGATTGCATTAGTCAAATTGGTTTAACAGATACCACCAACATGTAAAATCCTCAAGGACTGCTTCTTGAGAATTTGTATTCCAGAGAGCTTTTATTTTTTATAGTAAGTGTTCTTGTTTTCTCTGAAGTACACACTTGTCTTTTACTGTGATTGTTTTGCTTACTATCCCTACTTTTTTGCAGATTTTCTATTTTGTACATACGTTATTTTGTATATACTGTATATTATGATGACTTCAGTGAGCAGTGACCATTGTCGTGGTGCTCGGGAAAAACCACAGATTTCAGCACAGTCAGTACAACCACAGAAACAAGTGGCACAGGTAAGCTTTTGTGGAACTCTTGTTTGCCTTGTTTAGAATTAAGAATATTAAGGTACATCTTATGATTTAATGTTTTTCTTTGTCAGAAAATTCAGGATTTTGGACCTTGTGTTTAAAAAGTAGGTAATGGCCGGTGTGGTGGCTCACGCTTGTAATCCAGCACTTTGGGAGGCCAAAGCTGGCAGATCACTTGAGGTCAGGAGTTTGAATCACTTGAGGTCAGGAGTTTGAGACCAGCCTGGCCAACATCGTGAAACCCTGACTCTACTAAGAAAATACAAAAATTAGATGAGTGTGGTGGTGTGCACCTATAATCCCAGTTACTCGGGTTCTAAGGCAGGAGGATAGCTGGAACCCGGGAGGTGGAGGTTGCAGTGTTCCAAGGCGATGCCACTGCACTTCAGCCTGGAAGACAGAGCAAGACTCCTTCCTAAAAATAAATAAATAAATAAATAAATAAATTAAATAAATAGCAGGTAATGAAGAATAGTAAGGGAAGAAGCATTGTACTTGATACAGGTACAGTTGGATGTTGTTTCATGACAACTATTTAATCCTAATCTTTTCCAGGTACCTCTTAGCCACTAGGCTGCCACTGCTGCCACTGCCTCCTCCCCC
>NW_022436982.1:707295-712870 GCF_009761245.1 Sapajus apella
GTCCACTGATGGAGAAATTTGGAATTTTTAGGCTAGGTCCTCCTTTTATAGTTGAATTTACTTAGGAAAAAGTTTGCTTAATGAATGGTCTTTTTTTATGTGTGTGTATTTTTTTTTAAATGAAGTTTTGCTCTTGTTGCCTAGGCTGGAGTGCAATGGCGTGCTCTCAGCTCACCACAACCTCCGCCTCCTGAGTTCAAGCAATTCTCCTTCCTAGCCTTCCGAATAGCTGGGATTACAGGCATGCACCACCACGCCTGGCTGGTTTTTGCATTTTTAGTAGAGACAGGGTTTCTCCATGTTGGTCAGGTTGGTCTCGAACTCCCGACCTCAGGTGATCTGCCCACCTCAGCCTCCAAAATTGCTAGCATTACTAGGTGTGAGCCACCATTCCCTGCTGGTAACATGTTAATTATTCAATTTTAAATGTCCAGTGTTAAAGGTGTTCTTAGATAACCTTATTCAGGTTGCATGATGAAAGAGAGTTCTTTTGAGTGTGTATAAACCAGGATTTTTGTCCTGGGTCTAGCACTTACTAATTAGATGAGTAACTTAAGTCTCTTTCAACCTCAATTTTTTTTTTTTTGAGCTGGAGTCTGACTCTGTTGTCCAGGCTGGAGTGCAGTGGCTTGCTCTTGGCTCGCTGCAACCTCCGCCTTCTGTGTTCAAGGGATTCTCCTGCCTCAGCCTCCCTTGTAGCTGGGAATATAGGTGTGCGCCACCACACCTGGCTAATTTTTGTATTTTTGTAGAGAGGGGGTTTTACCATGTTGGCTAGGTTGGAAGGCTGAGGTGGGCAGGCCACTTGAGGTCAGGAATTGGTGGCACATTTCCTGACCTCAGGAATTGGTCAGAATTGGTGAATTCCCGACCTCAGGTTATCCGCCCACTTCAGCCTTCCAAACTGTCAGGATTATAGGCGTGAGCCACCTCACCTGACCGTGAACCTCAATTTTTTTTTTTTTTTTTTTTGTGAGACGGAGTTTCACTCATGTTACCCAGGCTGGAGTGCAATGGCGCGATCTCGGCTCACCGCAACCTCCGCCTCCTGGGTTCAGGCAATTCTCCTGCCTCAGCCTCCTGAGTAGCTGGGATTATAGGCACGCGCCACCATGCCCAGCTAATTTTTTGTATTTTTAGTAGAGACGAGGTTTCACCGTGTTGACCAGGATGGTCTCGATCTCTTGACCTCGTGATCCACCCGCCTCGGCCTCCCAAAGTGCTGGGATTACAGGCTTGAGCCACCGCGCCCGGCTTTCCCCAGACATTTGACAAGTAGTTGTGAATAAGGTGCTTTGTTACTCCTCAGTATTTCAGTGTGTGTTTTTTATTTTTATTTTTATTTTTGAGACGGAACCTTGCTCTGTTGCCCAGGCTGGAGTGCAGTGGTGCAGTTTCGGCTCACCACAGCCTCCCCCTCCGCCTCCGTGGTTCAAGTGATTCTCCTGTCTCAGCCTCCTGAGTAGCTGGTACTACAGGCGTGTGCCACCATGCTTGACTGATTTCTGTATTTTTAGTAGAGACTGGGTTTCAATGTGTCGGCCAAGCTGGCCTCGAACTCCTGACCTCGTGACCCACCTGCCTCAGTCTCCCAAAGTGTTGGGATTACAGGCGTGAGCCATTGCATCCTGCCGGGTGTTTTTCTTTTTTTTTTTTGAGACGGAGTTTCGCTCTTGTTACCCAGGCTGGAGTGCAATGGCGCGATCTCGGCTCACCGCAACCTCCGTCTCCTGGGTTCAGGCAATTCTCCTGCCTCAGCCTCCTGAGTAGCTGGGATTACAGGCACGCGCCACCATGCCCAGCTAATTTTTTGTATTTTTAGTAGAGACGGGGTTTCTCCATGTTGACCAGGATGGTCTCGATCTCTTGACCTCGTGATCCACCCGCCTCGGCCTCCCAAAGTGCTGGGATTACAGGCTTGAGCCACCGCGCCCGGCCCGTGTTTTTCTTTTTAAAAAAACAAAAACAAGGATCTTTTACACAACAATTATAAAAAATTAGAAAATCTACAGACCATATTTATATTTTTTCAATGGTCCTCGTAAGGCCTTTTTTTTTTTTTTTTTTTTTTTTTTTTTTCCCCAGACACCCTCTTGCCCCATCACCCAGGATGGAGTGCAGTGGAGCGATCTCAGCTCATTGCAACCTCTGCCTCCTGTGTTAAAGCACTTCTTCTGCCTCAGCGTTCTGAGTAGCTGAGATTACAGGCATATGCCACCACGCCTGGCTAATTTTGTATTTTTAGTAGAAACGGTTTCACCATGTTGGCCAGACTGGTCTTGAACTCCTGACCTTAGGTGATCTGTCTGCCTTGACCTCCTGAAGTGCTGGGATTACAAGCATGAGCCACTGAGCTCAGATGTAATGTCCTTTTTAGCTAATTAGATTGTTGAACATACGTTGTATTTAGATGTCAACTCTCTTGTGAATTTCTGTGAATATTCCACCAAATTATGTGACTATTCCACAATTATGAAGTGATTATAAAAGTATTTGAAAATTGTGATATACAATGTTTTAGTAAAGGTATGGTTTGTGATCAGCTGAAAAAATAAGTAAAAGTAAAGCAAAACTGTTGAACGTTAATGAGAACAGGCTAGTAGACTGTTAATAATGTTTATCTATGGTGGTGGGCATAAATAATTCTACTTTATTATTTCTATATTTTTTCTGGGTGACAGATCTAATAAAAAAAATTTGGATTCATTTGAAAAATTTCACGTTTTCCACTGTGAAAGCAGCTTAGGTCATTATAAGCCATGCGAATGGATGAGAGATCCAGAGGAAGAGCTGTAGTGATGCTACTTTTCTTGGCAAGATATTTTTCAACTTGAGATGTGACCTGGTGTATTTCACTAATGTTTATTGCAGGGGAGGGTGCACTGACCTTGTTTAACTTAAGAATTACCAGTTGATCCTGATTTTTCCTCTTTTTTCCCAAGCTGTACCGACCTCTTGACACTTCCTAGAGCTCAGCCTGGTAACTTCCCTATTATACTCTTATATTTGGTGCTTTGTTTATCAAATATTTGTTGAATTGTTTATCGGAGAAAAACTTTTTTCTTGACTCAGGTAGGGTATATTATTATAAAGATAAAAATTAAAGTTCTCATTGAAATTTATTTTCATAAATATGCTAGCACTAGTATTACTGTACTGGTACTGTTAAATGGGTATTATGTGTATTGGCTATGCTTTCAAAAGTAGTTTCTGTGCCCTTTTAGGATAAAAAAGATATTACTGAAGAGAAATACAGAGTATTTTTGTCATATAATACTTAAGCTGGAAAAGCTAAGTCTGAATAAATCAGTCATTAGTATTTACCTTACATATGCCAATGAATAGTGACTTTATAGTTAGAAATGTATGGGCGAAACAGTATTAGAATGATAATGTAGAAACAGATAAGCTTCAGACTGTCCCCTACAGCAAAATGCTATTATTAGTAACTATTCTGCTTGAAATATTCATTGAGATTCTTTCACTCATCAAGTGCTTGTTTGTTAATATTTTGACCAGGTCAGTCAGTGTTTCTTTGGTTTTTAAATAGTGCACATTTACAAAGCACTGGCTATTCTTTCAAGTTTAAATATTCTGCCTTCAGATCCATTATTTGTTCCTGGTTTACCCACTCCTCTATTACTTTTTTATACTTTTTCCAGAGAGATTTCAGCCATACTTCCTAACTTTGGTTTATCTTGTACTCTGACATTTCTGCATGAAGTAGTTTCTGTTTTAAATGTCTTAAAACCAGGGATGTTCTTATAATAATACTGTGCAGTGAGTGGATATCCACAACTAGTCCATAATTTTCACCTTTTTAAAAAAAAAAATCTCTCTGTTTTAGCTCCTGTTTAACACATCTATCACCCCAAGCTGTCTCCTCCACTCCTTTTCTGATCTGCCGAAATCCCTCCCCAGAATACTTTTATTATGAAAATGGTCACGCTTGAAGAACAGTTGAGAGTTATATAGTCAGTAGCCATGTGTTCCATTACCTTTCCATTAATTTATCTAACTTTTTAATGCTTTTCAAAGTAAATGATTCGTGGTACTCTTAATCACTTCAAAATGGGTATTATTGACTAGAGTGAATCATTTGTTTATAGTCTTTTTTTTTTTTTTGAGATGGAGTTTCTGCTATTGTTGCGCAGGTTGGAGTGCAGTGGCGGGATCTTGGCTAACTGCAGCCTCCACCTTCCAGGTTCAAGCAATTCTTCTGTCTCAGCCTCCTGAGTAGCTGGGATCACAGGCATGCACCACCACACTTGGCTAGTTTTGTATTTTTAGTAGAGATAGGGTTTCCCCATGTTGGCCAGGCTGGTCTTGAACTCCTGACCTAAGGTGATCCACCTGCCTTGACCTCCCAAAGTACTGGGATTACAGGTGTGAGCCAGTGCACCCAGGCTTGTAGTCTTTTTTAAGGCAAAATTTATATACACATAACATTCCAAGTATATTGAATTGTTTTTTGCCAAATACGTATTCCTGTGTAACACAGTATCCTGTTAAGATATGGAACATAATCCTCATCCTGGAAAATGCTGCTGATTTTTGTTTTAAGTTTGTTTTCTTTGTACAAACATCCTGTTACCTTAGGGTTCTGGTGGTTTTCTTTATGTAGTACTGACTGCTGTCACTTGTCAATCTCTTGCCTTCAACTCTCATTTCCATCTTTTTGTGTACTTTTCATTTTAGACTCTCACAGGTTCCCCATGTCTCTGATGTGAATTGTGTTCTCCTAGCTGCTTAGTCCACACGTCTAGTCCCTGCAAGTATGAAATGACAGAAACATCTCCCTGTACATTCTTTCCTTCTCTTGCTATCCATACCATGCGTTTTTAGACTGCTTATAAAATAACATCCTCCTTAGCTGAGGGGCAACGTGATTGATGTATCTCGTCCTACACTTGCCTGGTCAGTAGAAGGTCTGGGTCATTAAAAACAGCATACGGCTAGGCGTGGTGGCTCATGCCCGTAATCCAAGCACTTTGGAGGCCAGGGCGGGTGGATCACCTGAGGTCGGGAGTTCATGACCAGCCTGACCAACATGGTGAAACCCCGTCTTTAAAAAAAAAAAAACAAAAAAAAAAAGCCAGCATAAACCTGGGTAATTTATTAAGGGCACAGTGTGGAGCTGAACTGGATACTGCTTGCAATAAAATAGAAGCTCTAGGCCGGGCGCGGTGGCTCAAGCCTGTAATCCCAGCACTTGGGGAGGCCGAGGCGGGTGGATCACGAGGTCAAGAGATCGAGACCATCCTGGTCAACATGGTGAAACCCCGTCTCTACTAAAAATACAAAAAATTGGCCGGGCGCGGTGGCTCAAGCCTGTAATCCCAGCACTTTGGGAGGCCGAGGCGGGTGGATCACGAGGTCAAGAGATCGAGACCATCCTGGTCAACATGGTGAAACCCCGTCTCTACTAAAAATACAAAAAAAAATTAGCTGGGCATGGTGGTGCGTGCCTGTAATCCCAGCTACTCAGGAGGCTGAGGCAGGAGAATTGCCTGAACCCAGGCTGGAGTGCAATGGCGCGATCTCGGCTCACCGCAACCTCCGCCTCCTGGGTTCA
>NW_022436982.1:712970-755396 GCF_009761245.1 Sapajus apella
AAAAAAAAAAAAAAAAAAAATAGAAGCTCTAGGTCAGACACAGTGGTTCACGCCTGTAATCTTAGCACTTTGGGAGGCTGAGGTGGGAGGATTTTTTGAGCTCAGGAGTTCAAGACCAACCTGGGTGACGTAGTGACACCGTGTCGTCTCTACAAAAATTAGCTAGGCGTGGTGGTGCGCACCTATAGTCCTAGGTGCTTGGGAGGCTGAGGCAGGAGAATTGCTTAAGCGTGGGAGGCAGAGGTTGCACTGAGCCAAAATCGTTCCACTGTACTCTAGCCTGGGCAATGGAAATAAAATTCTGTCTTCAAAAAGAAAGAAATGATTTTTTCAGTCTCTACTTTTCTATTTTCCATTTATTTCCACTGTAGTCTCTATTATTTCTTATTTTCTGCTTACTTTGGGATTAGTTTGCTCTTCTTTTTCTAGTTTCGTAAGGTGTACAGTTAGATTGTTGATTTGAAGTATTTTTTTGGTCTGTTTTAGAGACAGTCTCACTCTGTCACCCAGGCTGGAGTGAAGTGGCATGATCTAGGCTCACTACAACCTCTGCCTCCCAGGTTCAAGTAATTCTTGTGCCTCAGCCTTCTAAGTAGCTGGGATTATAGGCGCCTGCCATTATGGTCTGCTAATTTTTTATATTTTCAGTAGAGACAGGGTTTTACCATGTTGCCCAGGCTTATCTCAAACTCTTGAGCTTAGGCAGTCCACCTTGCCTCAGCCTCCCAAAGTGCTAGGATTACAGACGTGAGGCACTGGGGCCAGCCTGAAGTTCCTTTTTAATGTCATTTTCAGCTATAAATTTTCCTCCAAGCACTACTTTCATTGCATCCCTTAACTTTTGGTTTTTGGTATGTCTTTATTTTCCTTTATCTCAAAATGTTGTGTTATTTCCTTTTTGATTTCTTCTTTGACTGTTAAGTCTCTTTCTCTCTTTTTATTTTTTTTATTTTTTTTTTATAGAGATGGGGTGCCACCATGTTGGTCAGGTTAATCTCAAACTCCTGACCTCAGGTGATTCCACCCATCTCGGCCTCCCAAAGTGCTGGGATTACAGGCATGAGCCACCGTGCCCAGTCCCTTCTCTCTTTTTAATTAAAAAAATTTGCAGTAAAATACACTTAACATAAAATGTATCATTTTAACTATGTTTACAGGACCAATTCAGTGCATATACCTCTTCTTGCTTTAGTGATTTTTAAAGACTTGTTTCTTTTTGTTGTTGTTTTTGTTTTCATCTTTTAAGACTCATTTCTTTTTTGAATTTTTTCCCACTACAACTTTCTTTATTTCTGTTTCATCATTTCATGATAATTATGTGCTTCACAAATTTTGAACAGAATAGACAGATTCTTGGGAGTGAATGTTCCATAGGACCTTCCATAATTTGAAAATACACATAATCCAGGACAAATCCAAATAATAGAGTGTATTTAAAATTGTATTTTTAAACTTTTTATTGTAAAATAAGATACAAATACACAAACTTCCAAACACATAGCTTAATGAGTTAGGTGAACTCACATTAAGGGCTGAGTTTTCTGGCCAAGAAGGAAAGCTTTGCCAGCAAACCCAGAAACTCTCCATATTCCATCTCAGTTCCACTCCCCCGCTGTCCCCTGACCAAGTCTCGCTTTGTCACCCAGGCTGGAGTGCAATGGTGCAATCTCAGCTCACTGCAACCTCTGCCTCCCGGGTTCAAGTGATTATCCCACCTCAGCCTCTCAAGTAGCTGGGATTACAAGCACCCGCTATCATGCCTGGCAAATTTTTGTATTTTTAGTAGAGACAGGGTTTCACCATGTTGGCCAAGCTGGTCTGGAACTCCCAACCTCAGGTGATCTGCCTGCCTTGGCCTCCCAAAGTGCTGGGATTACAGGCATGAGTCACTGTGTCAGGCTTTTTTTTTTTTTTTTTTTTTAAAGACAGTATCTCAGTTGCCCAGGCTCCTGGAGTGCAGTGTCACAATCATGGCTAATTGGCATGACAGTCTTGATCTCTTGGGCTCAAGTGATCCTCCCACTTTAGTCTTCTGAGTAATTGGTACTATGTGTGCATACCACCATGCCCAGCTATTTTTGTATTTTTAGTAGATATAAGGTTTCTCTATGCTTTCCCGGCTGGTCTCCTGGGCTCAAGCAATCCACCTGCCTCAGACTGCCAAAGTACTGAGATTACAGATGTGAACCACTGTGCCCAGCCACATCTCACTTTTAACGCCTGCCTTCTCTCCAAAAGTGACTACTGTTCTGACCCTTGAAGTTTGTAGAATTTTGTTATTAAAGTACATCCTGAGACACATTTGATTAGTCTTGCTCATTAAGAAAAAAGTCAGGGCCGGGCATGGTGGCTCATGCATGTAGTCTTAGCACTTTGGGAGGCTGAGGCAGGCAGATTGCCTGAGCTCAGGAGTTCAAGACCAGCCTGGGCAACACAGTGAAACCCTGTCTCTACTAAAATACAAAAAATTAGATAGGCGTGGTGACATATGCCTGTAGTCCCAGCTACTTGGAAGGCTGAGGCAGGAGAATAGGTTGAACCAAGGGAGGCAGAGATTGTAGTGAACTGAGATCACACCACTGCTTTCCAGCCTGGGTGACAGAGTGAGAATTTCAGAATCTGTCTCCAAAAAAAAAAAATCACAAGTGTCATAACCTGTAGGTTCCTCCTCCATTCCGTCTTTTACTTTTCTCTGTTTTCTGTTGAAGAACCTGGGGTATTTAACCTGTAGAGGTTATCACAATCTGGCTGTTATTGATTGTATATTCATGGAGAAGTGTATAATGTTACTTCATTCCTGTATTTCTTTACTAAATGATGGCACAATCCATGCCTTTGATCAGACTCAAATTTAATATTCTTACCTTCCATCAAGAAGCACATAATATCTGGTTGTCTCTTTGTGTGATAGTAAGTGATGTTTGGCATTTAATTAAAGTAATTCATTGGGATTTGCAATGTGATGTGATGACAATCTTACCATTTAAAATACAGGTTTGCCGGGCGCGGTGGCTCAAGCCTGTAATCCCAGCACTTTGGGAGGCCGAGGCGGGTGGATCACGAGGTCAAGAGATCGAGACCATCCTGGTCAACGCGGTGAAACCCCGTCTCTACTAAAACTACAAAAAATTAGCTGGGCATGGTGGCGCGTGCCTGTAATCCCAGCTACTCAGGAGGCTGAGGCAGGAGAATTGCCTGAACCCAGGAGGCGGAGGTTGTGGTGAGCCGAGATCGCGCCATTGCACTCCAGCCTGGGTAACAAGAGCGAAACTCCGACTCAAAAAAAAAAAAAGTAAAATACAGGTTTATTGAGTTGTAATCGACACAATAAACTATATCAAGTGTACAGTTTGATAATTTTTTTTTTTTTAAAGAAACAGGGTCGGCTGGGCACAGTGGCTCATGTCTGTAATCCCATCACTTTGGGAGGCCAAGGCAGGCGGATCACGAGGTCAAGAGATTGAGACCATCTTGGCCAACATGGTGAAACCCTGTCTCTACTAAAAATACAAAAAAATTAGCTGGGCGTGGTGGCACGTGCCTGTGGTCCCAGCTACTCGGGAGGCTGAGGCGGAAGAATTGCTTGAACCCAGTAGACAGAGGTTGCAGTGAGCTGAGTTTGCGCCATTGCACTCCAACCTGGCAACAGAGCAAGACTCCCATCTCAAAGAAAGAAAAAAAAAAAAGAAACAGGGTCTTGCTGTGTCACCCGGGCTGGAGTACAGTGGTGCGGTCTTGGCTCACTGCAACCTGCGTCCCCCAAACTGTGCTCCCAACTCAGCTTCCTGAGTAGCTGGGACCACAGGCACACACCACAATGCCTGGCTACTTTTTGTATTTTGGGTGGAGACGGGGTCTTGCCATGTTCCCCAGGCTGGCCTGGATCTCCCGAGCTCAAGTGGTCTGCCTGTCTTCACCTCCCGAAATGTTGGAATTACAGGTATGAGCCACTGTGCCTGACCAATTTGATAATTTTTGACATAAGAAACCATTACCACAGTTAAATAGGGAACATACTCATTACCCTAAAAGTTTTCCTTGTACCCTTTAGTAATTCCTTCCTACTGCCTTTTTTGTCTCCAAGTAACTACTGACTGCTTTCCTTTACTAGATTAGTTTACATTTCTTAGAGTATTATATAAATGACTCCTTTTACTAAGCATAATTATTTTGAGATTTATCAGTGTTGGATCTATTAGTAGTTTTGTCCTTTTTATTTCTGATTTATATTTCATTTTACAGATATACCACCATTTGTTCATTTATCTGTTCACACACATTTGTGGTCTTTGCAGTTTTTGGCTATTACAAATCTGTTATAGACATTTGTGTACAAGTCTTTGTATGGATCCATACATGCACTTTTGGAATGATACTAAGTATGTGTATGTTTAACTTCTTAAGAAATTGCTGCCAAGCACAGTGGTTCACGCCTGTAATCCTGGCACTTTGGGAGGCTGAGGTGGGTGGATCACCTGAGGTCAGGAGTTCAAGACCAGCCTGTTCAATGTGGCAAAACCCTATCTCTACTAAAAATATAAAAATTAGCCAGGCATGGTGGTGCATGCCTGTAATCCGAGCTACTCGAGAGGCCGAGGCAGGAGAATTGCTTAAACCCGGGAGGTGGATGTTGCAGTGAGCTGAGATCGCACCATTGCACTCCAGCCTGGGCAACAGAGTAAGACTTCATCTCCAAAAAAAAAAAAATTGGTAGATCAGGCATGGTAGCTCACACTTAGAATCCTAGCACTTTGGAAGGCCAAGGTGGGCGGCTAGATCACTTGAGCCCAGGAGTTTGAGACAAGCCTAGACAATATAGCGAAACCTTGTCTATACAAAAATTCCTTGGATGTGGTGACCTGTACCTGTAGTCCCAGCTACTCAGGATGCTGAGATGGGAGGATTGCTTGAGCCCTGGGAGGTGGAGGTTGCAGTAAGCAGAGATTGCGCCACTCCACTCGAGCCTAGGTGACAGAATGAGACCCTGTCCAAAAAAAAAAAAAAAAAAAATTGCTAAACTGTTCTCCAAAGTGGTTGCACCATTTAATTTTCTGCCAGCAGTGTTCCAGTAATTCTCACCAGAAAGTCCTCACCAACATTTGGTTGCTATCCCTAGTGTTTTGGATTGGTGTAAAGGTAGGCAGTGAAATAAAATGAAGAGTCCAGAAATAAAGCCACTCATGTTGATGAGCAATTTTTGAGAGTCAAAGGCAATGTAGAGGGGAAAGGATGGCCTCTTCAATAAAAAGCATGGGAACTATTATATATCCATATTTGGAAACACTCATAAATAAAAAATCAAAATGGGTCATAGACTGAAAACCCCAAGCTTAAAGTTTACAGAACAAAATACGGGAGAAAATCTTCATTTTCTTTGACTGGTGGGTTAGTCAAAGCCTAGATGTAGCAAAAAAGGCATGATCCATAAAAGAACAAATGGATAAATTGGACTTTAGCAAAACTGAAAACATACAGTTTGAAGAGATTGTTCAGAGAATGGTTTCAAAAGATTGTTCAGAGAGTGGAAAGACAAGCCACAGATCAGGAGAAAAATCTTTGCATCTGTTGAAGGACTTGTCACAAACTTTTGAAACAATAAGGAAACAACACATTTTACAAAGGACGAAAAGTGGGGCATGTTGGCTCATGCGTGTAATCTCAGCACTTTGGGAGGCTAAGGCAGGAGAACTGCTTGAATTCAGGAGTTCAGATGAAATACAAACATAGTAAAACCTTGTCCCTACTAGAAATAGAAAATTGGCCAAACAGGGTGCCAGGAGCCTGTAGTCCCAGCTGCCTGGGAGGCTGAGGTTGGACGGTTGCCTGAGCCCAGGAAGTTGAGGCCGCAGCGAGCTGTGATTGTGCCATTGCACTCCAGCCTGGGTGACTGAGTAAGACCCTTGTCTCAAAAAAGGACAAAAGATTTGAATGAAATCTCACTCAGTAAGGTTATGTTGCAAATAAGTATGTGAAAAGATCCTTTACCTCATTAGCTTAGGGAAATCCATGTTAAAATCATAACATGCCAATACAAAACGTGTTAGAAAATATATGTCATTTATTTTTCATTTGTCACATGAACTGTTTACATAAAAAGATTGTTTCCTGATGGGCGTGGTGCCTCACTCCTGTTGTCCCAGCACTTTGGGCGGCTGAGGTGGGAGGATTGCTTGAGCCCAGGAGTTCGAGACCAGCCAGAGCAACATATTGAGACCTGTCTCTACAAAAAATGCAAACTTTTTATACTGTTTGGTAGGATAAGTGCTTGAATCTCTTGGCTTACCAAATAATAAAAAACATTTTGAACTGGGACATGGTGGCTCACACCTGTAATCTCAATACTTTGGGAGGCTGATGTGGGAGGATTGTTTGAGCTCAGGAGTTCGAGACCATCCTGGGTCAAATAGCGAGACCCTGTCTCTATAAAAAATATTTTTAAAAAAATTTATAAGAAAAAAAACTTTTTGGTTGGATGTGGTGGTTCGTGTCTGTAATTACAGCACTTTGGAAGGCTGAGGCAGGCAGATCACCTGAGGCCAGGGGTTTGAGACCAGCCTGGCCAACATAGCAAAATCCCATCTCTACTAAAAATACAAAAATTAGCAAGCTGTGGTGGTGTTGTGTGCTGTGCACTTGTAATCCCAGCTACTTGAAGGCTGAAGCGTGAGAATTGCTTGAACCTGGGAGGTGGAGTTTGCAATGAGCTGAGATTGTGCCACTGTGTTCCAGCCTGGGCGACAGAGCAAGATTCTGTCTTAAAAAACAAAACTTTTTTTTTTTTTGGGAAAAATTATTTTAGAATAATTTTTTTTTTTTTTTTTTGAGACGGAGTTTCGCTCTTGTTACCTAGGCTGGAGTGCAATGGCGCGATCTCGGCTCACCGCAACCTCCGCCTCCTGGGTTCAGGCAATTCTCCTGCCTCAGCCTCCTGAGTAGCTGGGATTACAGGCACATGCCACCATGCCCAGCTAATTTTTTGTATTTTTTTAGTAGAGACGGGGTTTCACCATGTTGACCAGGATGGTCTCGATCTCTTGACCTTGTGATCCACCCGCCTCGGCCTCCCAAAGTGCTGGGATTACAGGCTTGAGCCACCGTGCCCGGCTAGAATAATTTTAAGAGTTGTAAAAAAGTTGCAAAAGACAATACAGAGAGAGATTGACATATTCACCCATCTTTCCTGAATGTTAACTTTTTACATAAAGGATTGCCTAACCTTTTTTGTAAAGTGTTAGATAGGCCTAGGTGAACTATGCAACTAAATGCAACTATGTTGCATTTTTATTTTACTATGTTTTTAAGACAGGGTCTCATGCTGCCCAGCTGGTAATGTAGTGGTAGCTAAGTAGCTCACTGCAACCTCATACTTCTTGGCTCAAGCAGTCCTCCTGCCTCTGCCTCCCAAGTAGCTGGGACTACAGGCAGGTGGTACCATTCCTGGCTAGTTAAAAAAGCTTTTTTTGGAGACAATGTCTTTCTGTGTTGCTCAGGCTAGTCTCGAACTCTTAGGCCTAAGTGATCCTCTCACCTCGGCTTTCCAAAGTGTTGGGATTACAGTTGTGAGCTGCACCATGTGTGTGTGTACGTGTGTGTGAGTATGTTTTGCGATTGTCTTGCTCTGTTGCCCAGGCTGGAGTACAGTGGCATTATCTCAGCTCACTGCAACCTGTGCATCCTGGGTTCAAGTGATTCTCCTGCCTCAACCTCCTGAGTATCTGGGATTACAGGTATGCACCACCATGCCCAGCTAATTTTTGTAGTTTTAGTAGAGATGGGGTTTCACCATTTTGGCCAGGCTGGTCTTGGAACTCCTGACCTCAAGTGTTCCACCTGCCTCAGCCTTTCAAAGTGTTGAGATTACAGGCTTGAGCCCCTGTGCCCAAGCCCTATTTTGTTTTTTAATAATGTTAAAATGTTAAAAACTTTTCTTAGCTGGCACACCATACAAAAACAGACCCTAGGCCATAGTTTACTAATCTCTGTCTGGTGTGATCATTTGTTAAGACTAAGATAACATTGCCACAATATTATTAACTAAACATAGACCTTATTTGAATTTTACTAGCTTTTCCACTAATGTCCCTTTCCTGTTTCAGGATCCAATCCAGTTAGTAGTCAGTCGTCTGTCTCTTCTGGTCTGTGATAGTTTTTTAGTTTTTTCTTGTTTTTCATGACCATGACATTTTTGAAGAGCATATTTATTGTTTTTTTTTTTTTTTTAATAATTTATGGGTTATAATTTATCATATTGCAGAGGGGAATAATTTGTATTACAAAATATTATTATAAGGGTCAGGTGTGGTGTCTTACAGCTGTAATCATAACATTTAGGGAGGCTAAGTTGGGTGGATCACCCGATTGTGCCACGGCGCTCCAGCTAGGCTAGCACACTGAAACCTTGTCCTAAAAAAAAAAAAGTAGCACCTATGCAGTGGATTGTTATGTAGCATTAAACCTGATATAGACATCCATAGTAAATTGTGTGAGTGAGTGAGTGAGTTTACACAGTAGTATGTTAAATATTCTGTTTTTGATAAAAGAGGAAAGTAGCCAGGCATGGTGGCTCATGCCTGTAATTCCAGCTCTTTGGGAGGCAGAACTGGGAGGATTGCTTGCATTCAGGAGTTCAAGATGAGGCTGGGCAACACAGTGGGATCTTGTCTCTACCAAAACAAAAAGAAAAAAAAAATTTACCAAGCATGGTGGCTGCCATGGTTGCTACTCAGGAAGCTGAGGTCAGACAATTGCTTGAGCCTGAGAAGTCAAGGCTGTGGTGAAGCTGTGATTGTGCCACCGCATTCTAACCTAGGCCACACAGCAAAACCCTGTCTCAAAAAAAAAAAAAGAAAAAAATATAAATACCAAATACATAAATAGTTTAGTGTTAGATGGTCACCTTACGGGTTTCTCAATTTTTCTTGTGTTTGACATGTAAAACTTGTAATTTAAGAAACTTTAATGATGGGAAGGGATGAGCATCAGTGGCGCTTGATATGGAACAAGGGTGCCTGAATCTGCTGGATAATGAGCATGGTACATTGTTTAGGTTTGAAACTCAGGGAGTGGAAAATAATAGTATTAGGAAAAATGGGCAAATTCCTCATACAGACTTCTAGCAACAGGGATACCAACAGACCACTTTCATTTTGTGAAAATTGATTACATGAATTGGAGGTATCTTGTCATACCCGCCTAAATTTAGAGTCAGTGGACCAAGGTGGTAAAAAAGTGCTTGGGGCACAAAGCACCTGCCCAGGGATTATATTGCAAGGCAGCTGCCACAATGACCTGCTGTAACCTTAAATCCAGTTTTACCTACTAGCTGTTGATATGAACTCTTGTGACTCTAAGTCTAGTTTTACCAGCTGTCTTCACTTACCAATCAGAGCTTACCAGCTCCCAAAAAGTTGAATGGTTCCAATGAGTTTTCCCTCCCTGTCCTCTTCCCTCCCTCCCCTGCCCCTCCCCCTTCCACTCCTTCCTCCCCTTCTTTCCTCCCTCCCCTTCCATCCTCCCCTTCCTCTCCTTCCTCCCCTTCTTTCCTCCCTCCCCTTCCTTCTTCCCCTTTCTCCCTCCCCTTCCTCCCTCTCCTTCCTCCCTCTCCTCCCTCCCCTTCCTTCTTTCCTTTCTTCTTTCTTTCTTTCTCTCTCTTGTTGCCCAGGCTAGAGTGCAATGACGGGGGTGATTTCGGCTCACCCCAACTTCTGCCTCCGGGGTTCAAGTGATTTTCCTGCCTCAGCCTTCTGAGTAGCTGGGATTACAGGCATGTGCCACCAAGCCCAGCTAATTTTGTATTTTTAGTAGAGATGAGTTTCTCCCTGTTGGTCAGGCTGGTCTCGAACTCCTGACCTCAGGTGATCTGCCTGCCTCGTCCTCCCAAAGTGCTGGGATTACAGGCATCAGCCACTGCGCCTGGTGTTCCAATGAGTTTTCTTTCAAAACAGTATGTCATATTTCTTTCTCTAATAAAACTCCCAACTTTGTTGTTTCGGCACACTGAAGGCTACTCTTGTATATACAGTATGTATGTTCTGGCCTGCAATCCTACTTTTTTTTTTTTTTTTTTGAGACGGAGTTTTGCTCTGTTGCCCAGGCTGGAGTAGAGTGGTGCGATCTTGGCTCTCTGCAACCTCCGCCTCCTGGGTTCAATCAGTTCTCTTGCGTCAGCCTTTGGAGTAGCTGAGATTACAGATGTGTGCCACCACACCTGGCTAATTTTTCTATTTTTTTGTAGAGATGGAGTTTCACCAGTTGGCCAGGCTGGTCTTGAACTCCTTAGCTCAGGTGATCCACATGCTTTGGCCTCCTAAAATGTTGGGATTACAGTTGTGAGCCACCACATCGGCCGCAGTCCTACTTGTTACATATTCTTCTGAAATAAAAGCTTCTTTACTTAGAGATTTGTTTCTATATTTTTGACTTTAATAGTTCATAATAAGTTGCCATTACTTTAAACCCAAATGTATAATGTGGAAATGCCATCTTTTGAAAACTCATCTTTCCCTTTGCTTTTCCCTTTTACTTCATCTAGTTTTCATGACATTGGTGCCCTTGGCTGTGGCAATGGGACTTCTTGGTTGGTTATGGCTCAGAAAAATGATTGTGTGATTTAGGGGTAGTGAGAGTATATGTAAGGTTCTTACATGTACAGGGAGCCTTTGAGGTAAGATATTCAGTAAGCACAGACACTGAATTTCTATACCAATGTCTTTCTGGGTATAATGTAGCAGTATTGCAGAGTTAAACTGAGGTCTCAGCAGGCGTAGGTTGGGATGAACAGGCCAAAGGACCTGGAGTTTGTGTAATCACCCACCCACATGGACTGGAAAAGCCTTTTGAAAAGTGCTCTAAAATGCAAAAAATGTCAACAACTCTCCATTATCCCACTTTAGTCAAGATTATTTGAAGTGAATGTATGTAGAAAATTGAAAAAAAAAAAGCTGTTTATTAGTTCTTTATGGCTTTTTTTCCTCTAAGGTCTTTTCGTAAACTGTTCAGCTTTTTAAATATTTGCGTTGGGAGTTAGTGTAGACTTGGTTAACAAGGCAACTTAAACTATTTTGAGTAATTTTAGATTTAGTAGACAGAGGTAAAACTGATTGTTCTTGTATATTCCTCACCTAATTTCCCTGTTGTAATAATTACGATACCTTTGTTAAATTTAAGAAACCAGATTGGCACATTACAAAGTCACTCCACAAAAGATTAATTTTCTTTAGAACTTTTCTTATTTTTTGTTGCTAAAAACATCAGAAAACAAAACTTTATTAAGTAATTTGATTAAAAAAATGTTTTGAGTGACAAAAGTAACTGGAAGTAAGTTTTCTGCACATAGCCAGATGTGGCGGTGCACACCTGTAGTTCAAGCTACAAGGGAGGCTGAGGCAGCAGGATCCCTTGAACCCAGGTATTGGAGGCTGCAGTGAGCTATGATAGCACCACTGCATTGCAGCCTGAGGGGACAGAACAAGACCCTATCACCCTATCTTTAAAAATTTAATAAATACCTAAGTAAAAACTTAAGTTGTAATTTAGGCTGGGCATGGTTGCTCACGCCTGTAATCCCAGCACTTTGGGAGGCCAAGGCAAGTGGATCACCTGAGGTCAGGAGTTTCAGACTAGCCTGGCTAACATAGCAAAACCCTGTCTCTACTAAAAATACAAAAACTAGCTGGGCATGGTGGCTCATGCCTGTAATCTGAGCTACTCGGGAGGCGGAGGCGGAGGTTGCGGTGAGCTGAGATCAAGCCATTGCACTCCAGCCTGGGTAACAGCAAGAGACTCCATCTAAGAACAAAAAAAACAAAGATTTCATGAAGAGATTAACTTTTCCCGGATGTAATGGCTCACTCCTGTAATTCCAACACTTTGGGAGGCTGGGGTGGGAGGACCACTTAAGCCCAGGAGTTTAAGACCAACCTGGGCAACATAGTGAGACCCTTTCTCTTAGGGAAAAAATTTATTGTGTATAGAAAAAGATGAAATGACTTTAAAAAAAAATGTGTTTATATATATATAAACACACACACTCTTTTTTTTTTTTTTTTTTTTTTGAGACAGAGTCTTGCTCTGTCGCCAGGCACCAGGCTGGAGTGCAGTGGCACGATCTCGGCTCACTGCAACCCCCGCCTCCTGGGTTCAAGCAATTCTCCTGCCTCAGCCTCCTGAGTAGCTGGGACTAAAGGTGCATGCCACCATGCCCAGCTAATTTTTGTATTTTTAGTAGACAGGATATCGCCATGTTGGCCAGGATGGTCTCGAACTCCTGACCTCCGTGATCTGCCTGCCTTGGCCTCCCAAAGTGCTGGGGTTACAGGTGTGAGCCACCATGCCCGGCCCTAAAAATATTTTTAATTTAGCTAATTGCAGCTTTTTCTCTTCAGAACTGACCAGCCTACTTTTTTTAGACCTGCCAGCAGACTTTTGTTGACACAAAGTCTGGTTCTAAGCCTGTGTCTGGGCAGTTGTTTGCATTACTTTTTATTTTTTATTTTATTATTTTTTGCATGCCAACTACCTCTAAAGATTTCATTACCTTCTAAACCTTTTTTTTTTTTTTTTAATCTTGTTTAAATTAAATAGAGACAGGGTCTTGCTATGTTGCCCAGGCTAGTTTGGAACTCCTGGGCTTAAGCAGTTCTCCTTCCTTGGCTTCCCAAAATGTTGGGATTACAGGCATGAAACACCATGCTCGGCAAAGATTTCATTATTTTTTGTTCTTCTGCCTTCTCTTGTGTTGATTTCCCCCACCCTATCAAGGTAAAGAAAATTGAAATAAGTCACGCCTAGTTAAGATGAACAGTAACTTCAGGTCATTTGGTCAAAGGTATGGGTGCTTTATAGTACTTAATTTGTTGCTTATTTTTCCTATGGGAACAGGTTATATATATGGTTGAGAGGCCTAAATTGAGGGTCTTTTGTTTTTGCTTAGTAGTTCTAGTGCTTGAGAGCCTTATCTATTTGACCCAGATTTTGGAATCTAACTTATGCTTTTGGTGCTCACATCCTTAACAATTGTATGTGCTTTCCAGGCAACAGCTGAACAGATGCGTCTCGCTCAAGTGATCTTTGATAAGAATGATTCGGATTTTGAAGCTAAAGTTAAGCAGGTATGTTTCTGGCAAAGGATATCATCATTTTTATAATCTATTTTGATTGTGCCTAAAAAGATAATTTCAGGCCAGGCATAGTGGCGCAGGCCTGTAATCCCAGCACTTTGGGAGGGCAGGGTGGGCAGATCACTGGAGGTCAGGTGTTTGAGACCAGCCTGGCCAACATGGTGAAACCCCATCTCTACTAAAAATATAAAAAGTAGCCAGGCATGGTGGCGGGCGCCTGTAGTCACACCTACTCCGGAGGCTAAGGCAGAGAATTGTTTGATCCCAGGAGGTGGAGGTTGCAGTGAGCCGAGATTGTGCCATTGCACTCCAGTCGGCTTCAGAGCAAGACTCTGTCTCCAAAAAAAAAAAAATAATAATAATTTCAGTAAATATTTTTGTTTTAAAATATTACTTCTAGCTTCTAGTCTCACCTGAAATCTATGTATTAGATTTTGGACTTGTGATTAAGTACCTTTATTGGTGGGCGAGTGAAGGAATTGAATATGTTCATCTACCTTATAATACAGTCTTTCTTAGTTATTAGTGTTCACATGTGAGCATTGAGTCAGACGTTTCTGTAAACACACTGAGATTTTCCTATACCTGTGCATAGAAAGTATATCTAGAATTTGGCACGTTCTCTGGGAATTTTGTTTAATTTTGGGGATGAATTGAATTGCCTTAATTTTTTTTTTTTTTTTCATAGAGACTTGGTCTTGCTCTGTTGCCCAGGCTGGAGTGCGGTGGTGAAATCGTAGCTCACTGCAGCCTCAGACTCCTAGGCTCATGCTATCCTGCTGCCTCAGTCTCCTGAGTAGCTGTGACTGCAGATGTGCATCACCATGCCCACCTAATTTTTAAAATATTTGTAGAGACAGAGTCCTGCAGTGTTGCCTAGGCTGGTCTTGAACTCCTGGCCTGAAGCAATCTGCCTTGGCCTCCCAAAGTGCTGGGATTACAGGTTATTGTATCTGGCCTGAATTGCCATTTCAAACATGCTTGTGATTTCATACTCTTGTTGGAAAAATATAAAATTAAATTTTAGGACAATATCTTCATTTCAGACTTTAATAAGAGGTATTTTTGATAATCTTAAGTTCCAACTCTTTGCTGACTTCCTTTCTTATCAGAATTGTATAAATCAAGCTGTAACCCTTACCTCAGTGCCAGATATTCCAGCTCTTGGTAGATGTCATCTAATAATTGGTCTCACAATGAAATCTTGCCTTGTCTCACAAGAAATCATTCATTTCCTTCTCTGGAATGAGATCTTTGTACAGTTTGAGATATACTTCTATATATTGTGTTGCCTTTTATCTGAATAGTATAGATAGAACATTGGCCCAGGAGTTCAGAGATTTAAGTTCTAACTTTAGTTCTGTCTGTTAGTAATCTGATCACTGGGGAAATTTTCATGCTGACCGTGTTTCTTAAAAATTTCATGTTGCAGGCATTTGGTTAGTACAGATCATTGATAAAAACGAGACCTTTATTAGTAGCTATCCAAAGACTGAAGCATCAGAAAGCTATAGAGTATGCAGAACTTTTGCTGCTTGATAAAATGAAAAGATGAAAGCAAGGAGGCCAAATGGTATAGTGCAGATCTGTGATTATGAGATCAGGAGACCTGGGTTCTAGACAGGGTTTGCTATTAATTACCTTTGTGACCATAGACAAATCACTTCATATGTTGGGGTCAAGCTGTTTTGAACTTCAACTAGTACATATTAAAATAGTTAAATGTATTTAAAATGCAATAGATATTTAAATCATAGGTTTATTCACTGATACTTGAGAAACCTGCATTTTGCCTAGTCCGTGATTATTCTACTGATGAAAATGCTAAGTAACAAGTATCCCTTGTTAAGGAGAATAGACTGAAGTTTTTATTATTACTTCAAGCATAGCACCATGTTGAAGATCCTTGAGAAAATAAAATGTCTAGGAGTTTGTTTTGTGATAGTAGCAGAATTCCACTTGTAAGTCTTACGGTGTTATAACTTAGAATGTATATGGAATGGTTTGTTGTTTTTTTTTTTTTTTGAGACGGAGTTTCACTCTTGTTATCCAGGCTGGAGTGCAATGGCGCGGTCTTGGCTCACCGCAACCTTCACCTCCTGGGTTCAGGCAATTCTCCTGCCTCAACCTCCTGAGTAGCTGGGATTACAGGCACGCGCCACCATGCCCAGCTAATGCTTTGTATTTTTAGTAGAGACGGGGTTTCACCATTTTGACCAGGATGGTCTCGATCTCTTGACCTCGTGATCCACCAGCCTCGGCCTCCCAAAGTGCTGGGATTACAGGCGTGAGCCACCGTGCCCAGACTTTTTTTTTTTTTTTTTTTTTAAAGACAGGGTTTCGCTCTGTCTCCTGTGCTAGAGTGCAGTGGCACAATCATGGATTATTGTAGCCTTCACCTCCAGGGCTGAAGCGATTCTCCTACCACCACAGTCAGTTAATTTTTTGTAAAATTGAAGTCTCAGTGTTTTGCTTAGGCTTGTCTCGAACACCTGGGCTAAAGCGATCCTCTCGTCTCTGCCTCCCAAAGTGTTGATCATAGGCATGAGCCACCGTGCCTGGCCTGTGGAGTGTTCTAATCCAAATGGGGAAAGCCAATGTATACAATATTGTCCCTGACAAAACATTATATTGAATTTCCCATGAATGGTGGTCATGTACTCATATAGTTGCACCTCACATTTAAATTTCGGAATCTTGTCTCTTTGAATTAAACTTGGTTATTCAGATACCTGACCTTAGGTATTCTGAGAATGATGGTATGTATGTATGTGCTGCTGATTAATGATCTGCTCCTTGGTCAACTTGGAGAAAGATTGATTTGTAGTTAGATTCTACCAGTGTTAGTGAAAGGACAAGCATGGAATGGCCCAAAAATAAGTAAACCTGTCCTCATTGTAAACTCAGACTCTAGGAGAGGCCGTCTTCATGTAGAAGGATTATATAATTTTGTATTTGTATAGAAGAATCTTAATATAATATCAGGTGCCGGTTTTTGATTGCCTCTAATCATTTTCTGATATGTTCACTAGCTTATGGAAGTGACGGGGAAAAATCAGGATGAATGCATAGTGGCCCTACATGATTGTAATGGAGATGTGAACAAAGCTATCAATATATTGCTGGAAGGGAATTCAGACACAGTAAGTATTATTAATTGATTTGCATTGTTTACATTTGTCTCCCAATTCCATATCACATTTTCAACTTCACCTTGATTGGGGATGGGGGTGGAATGAATTATGGTGCCATTCCATATTTGTTTTAAGTTCCAGAAGGAACACTAACCTGAAATGACTGTTTTCGTTATATATGGTTTTTTCATGAAGTCGTAGAATCTGAAAACTAGAAAGAGAACTTAGTGATCTACTCCAGCCTTACAGTTTCCAAAAGTCTCTGGGCCTGTGGATATTTTTACCAACCTACCTGAAAAGCATCTCTTGGCCTGCTGCTCATGTTTCTTCATCTTAGTCGTCACCTCTAACTACTTCTTATATCTCCGCAATAACAGAAAACCAGGATTTGTTGTATATGTATTTGCTTATGTAGATACTGTTTTCTTTTTCTTTTTTTTTTTTTTTTAACATTAGGTTAAGTTTGGTGAGCTTGCAGGCTCATGAGCTCAGCCCTTTGATTTTAATAAGGATATAGCTAAAGCTACACCAGGCATTTGTCAGCCTCAAGATTTTGATCTCTGTGTGTATGTATTTATATATATATATGGTTTTTGTTTTTTAGTCTTTTTTTTGAGACTGAGTCTCACTGTCACCAGGCTGGAGTGCAGTGGCGTGATCTTGGCTTACTGCAACCTCTGCCTCCCGGGTTCAAGCGATTATTCTGCCTTAGCCTCCTGAGTAGCTGGGACCATAGGCGCGCATTACCATGCCTGGCTCATTTTTGTGTTTTTAGTAGACATGGGGTTTCACTAGGCTGGCCAGGATGTTGTTGATCTCTTGACCTCGTGATTTGCCTGCCTCGGCCTCCCAAAATGCTGGGATTACAGGCATGAGCCACTGTGCCTTGCCTGTATATGTATTTTTTGAGTCAGAATCTCACTCTGCCACCCAGGCTGGAGTGCTGTGGTGCAATCTTGATTCACTGCAACCTCTACCTCCCAGGTTCAATTAATTCTTTGCCTCAGCCTCCCAAGTAGCTGGTACTACAGGCACGTGCCACCACATGCTTTAATTTTTGTATTTTTAGTAGAGATAGGGTTTCACCATGTTGACCAGGCTGGTCTCGAACTCCTGACCTCAGGTGATCCACCTGTCTCAGCCTCCCAAAGTGTTGGGATTACAGGCGTGAGCCACTACACCCGGCCTGTGTTTATATTTTTTAAATCAAGGAAACTATTTTAGAGTAGATTAAAATAAATGACTCACCTAAAAGAAGATACAAAGATGTCACATCAGTAACTGCCTTTCCTTGGAAAATGTAAAAAACAAACAAACTGCCCTTGTCAGTGTTCACATTTAATTGAAGTTTCATTTTAGGGTCACGCTGCATTAGGTACAGGAAACATAAAAACAAACTGCTGTGAGAAAGTGAAAGCTAAAATGATTATCTTTTTAGTTGATGCAAAATGAAGAGAATGAATTTTTTTAGAGTAAAAATTAACTAATGTGAAAAAAGATTTCACTGTTTGAGTGTGGCTATACCTGTAGGTAAAATTCCATGTAAGAGAACACTGGTGGTACACAGGACAGTCCAACAAAATTATGAGTTTTTTGGGAGAACCGTGTTAAATGATAAATTAAAATTTTGAATAGTTTTTATTTACTGGCATGGGAATAAGTTTTCTAGGTTTTACAGAATGTGGGGCATCTGTTTACCTTATTGCTAATGGATACAGAATAGAATGGCTTTCAGTTATTTTCAAAGTGAACTGAAGAGCCAAACTGCCCTCTTTGTTTAAAAAAAAAAAAAAAAAAAAAAAAGCAAAGCAAAGAAAATGAATCTCTGTGAATAAACAAAATAATTCCTAACTGTTCACTGGAGGGGATCTTTTTGGATCTTTATATGGTAGAGATGAGTCCGGACACTATTTTTCGCTGCCTTTCCTTTAGCTCCAGCAGATTTAATTCCTTTTCTCTGGTAGTTGGGTGAATTTTTAAGTCTTAAGTGTCTAGTATTCTTTCTGTTTTAATGCCCCCTCCTCATTTGGGACTGAACCTGAAGGAGGTGGTTCTAGGCTATGTACTAGAAAATAAAGCTGAACTTTTCATGAAGAACGTCTCTTTGGTTACTACTTGAACAGTTTTATAGTGTGGGCTGTATTTGACTTCTTGTTTTCTTCAAAGATAAGAAAATAGCAAATGAAGTTCTGAATATTGTTTGGGGCTGAGTGAGCTGTGGGGGAAATAAAGAAGTAGAGGGAAAGTCTTTGTTTTAGTTTTTTTGGTGTTTTGTGGTTTTTATTTTTATTTATTTATTTTTTTGAGACGGAGTTTCGCTCTTGTTACCCAGGCTGGAGTGCAATGGTGCGATCTCGGCTCACTGCAACCTCTGCCTCCTGGGTTCAAGCAATTCTTCTCCCTCTGCCTCCTGAGTAGCTGGGACTACAGGTGTGCGCCACCATGCCCAGCTAAATTTTGTATTTTTAGTAGAGATGAGGTTTCACTATGTTGACCAGGATGGTCTCGATCTCTTGACCTCGTGATCCACCCGCCCCTGCCTCCTAAAGTGCTGGGATTACAGGTTTGAGCCACCGCGCCCGGCCTAATTATACATACTTTTAATGATAACTGAGTAACAGCTGTTCTCTCTAATAGACTTCATGGGAGACTGTAGGGGGGAAGAAGAAGAATTTTGCAAAAGAAAATTCAGAAAACAAAGAGAATAGAGAGAAGAAAAGCGAGAAAGAATCAGTTCGTGGACGTGGAAACAACAACCGGAAAGGAAGAGGTGGCAATCGTGGTAGAGAATGTAAGTACAGACTTTCCACTCAGTTTTTTCTCTTCTCTTCTCTCTCCTCAAGTGACCGTCTCGCCTCAGCCTCCGAGTGTGTTGGGATTACAGGCATGAGCCACTGTGCTCAGGTTTCTGTTTTTTTCTTAGGAGTTTTTATATATTCTGAACAACTGAAAGATTAGTCCATAGCATGCCTATGAATTTGTTTCCTCAATGCAGAATTTGTTCTAATAGTTAACACTAGAAATGAGTGGCACCTGAGTATTTTCATAGAGCCTCTTATGTGGTTTCATGTTAGCATTGACCTGGGCTGTAGGCAGGTGGTTGGGTAGTGTGTCTTATGACTGCCTTCTGTTATGAGTCAAACTCGTTCGCTAATTTTAGAATGGTGTGTGTGTGGTGAGGAAAGGGTCAGGGGTCATTTACTTACAGATAGGTGAAGCTGTTTTTTTCTTCCATTTATGGATACTCATGGTATAGACAAGGGTTAGAGTAAGAGGAAAGTTGCTGAATAGGCAGGATTTCTCATAGGCAGGTCTCATTTCCATTAGCCCTAGGTTTTCTAGGTTTTGTCACTGTTCATGCAAAACAGCCCTGCCTGCTCTGGCAATGTGTTAATGTAGTTAAGTTATGAAAGAATAAAATGTAAATATTTAACATATCTCTTGCTGTCTCATATATACCACCGATATTTATTGAGTATTTGCTATGTGGTGGATACTTTTGTAAGCATACAGCAATGAATAAAATCGATAAAATCTTTGCCCTTCTAAAACTTATCTTTCAGTGAAGGTCAAATGGGACATAACACGATAAAATATTTTATGTTAATATTTTAATGGTGTTATGTAGAAATTATGCCATAGGGAAAACCAAGAGAGATGCAAATTGTGGGAAGAAGTCTGGCCAATTTAAGTGGATTGCCAAGGAAAGTCTCACTGGAATTCATGTGAGTCAACCTCTGAAAGAGGTAACGGGAGCAAGCCATGCCAATATCCTTCATAAAATTTCTGTATTATGTAGGGCGATTAATGTCAATATAGGGATGAGAAAAAGAAAAGACTGCGTGTTGGCATCTTCTGGTTAGTATCCTAGAAAATCCCAACTTTAGTTTTTCTAAGAACTCAGTGTTTCCTTGCTAGCTGTTTTGCTATTCTGTGCCTTTCCAGGCTTTGGACCTAACTAATGAGTAAATTCTGTGATGTATTATGTAGTTGCATAATGGTGGTAGTTTTTTTGAAGCAAAAACTTTAGGAGAGGGCAAGTCCACCAAGAAGAAAGAAAAATCAGTATGTTATTTTAGTATCTTTTATGAATTTTCATGTGAATTAAGGAAGATGTGATTTCATTATTTAAAAAAAATTTTTTTTGAGACAAGGTCTTAGCCAGGCTGAAGTACAGTGGTGTGATCACAGCTCACTGCAGCCTTGACCTTCCTGGGCTCAGGTGATCCTCCTACCTCAGCCTCCTGAGTCGCTGGGACTACTAAGTGCACACCATCATGACCACGCCTGGCTAATTTTTATATTTTGTATTTTTTCTGAGACAGAGTCTTGCCCATTTGCTCAGGCTGGAGTGCAGTGAGGAGATTTCAGCTCACTGCATCCTCCACCTCTTGGGTCCAAGCAATTCTCCTGCCTCAGCCTCCCGAGTAGCTGGGACTATAGGTGTGTGCCACCATGCCCAGCTAAATTTTGTGTTTTTTGATAGAGATGGGGTTTCTTTGTGTTAGCCAGGCTGGTCTCAAACTCTTGGCCTTAAGTGATCTGCCTGCCTCAGCCTCCCAAAGTGCTGGGATTACAGGCGTGAGCTACTGTGCCTGGCCAATTTTTGTAGTTTTTTTGTATGGTACCCAGTGTGATCTCAAGCTCTTGGGCTCAAGAGATCGGCCCTCTCAGCTGGAAATTACAAGTACCAGAATTACAAGTGAAAGCCACTGTGCCTGACCTCATTCAGTTTTTAAGTCACTTTTGTGTCTGTTTTTCCTATTTCTGAACGTGTTTAAATTGTAGCCTGTTTGGCATTCCTTCTTTGCATTTAATAGTTGCTTGGTAAGGTTATATACAAGAGGTTTGGAAATGGAAATTTATTTTTCTGCTCTTTTTCTCTTAGTTAGAGGTGAAGAAAATGGAATTGATTCCAATCAAGTGGACAGGCCTTCAGATCGTGGCAAGCGAGTCCGAGGTAGAGGTAAGCTAGAGTAAGAGAGAAGAAAATGCTTTCATTCTACGGAAACAAGCGGGCATTTGCTTTTCTGGACTCTTACTAGGGTTGGCAGTGTGCTCTGAAAGGATGGTAGGTCATCTAAAATCTGATCATTTGTTTATTGGTCCTGTAAATGAACTATTTTGTATTATGTAGTTTTGAAGAAATCCAAGGATTGTTTTTGGATGAGCTGAGAAAGCCCTTTTTTTTTTTTTTTTTGAGACGGAGTTTCGCTCTTGTTACCCAGGCTGGAGTGCAATGGCGCGATCTCGGCTCACTGCAACCTCCGCCTCCCGGGTTCAGGCAATTCTCCTGCCCCAGCCTCCTGAGTCGCTGGGATTACAGACACACGCCACCATGCCCAGCTAATTTTTTTTTTTTGTATTTTTAGTAGAGACGGGGTTTCACCATGTTGACCAGGATGGTCTCGATCTCTTGACCTCGTGATCCACCCGCCTTGGCCTCCCACAGTGCTGGGATTACAGGCTTGAGCCACCGCGCCCGGCCTGAGAAAGCCCTTTTTATGAATAATTTAAAACTTAAAGCTCTAACCAAAAGCATTGACAAATTATAATTGTATTACATTTGGAATACAGTGCAATGGGGTTTTTTTAAACCTTAATTTTAAAATACTTTATTGCTAAAACAAACAAAGAAACAAAAGGTTACGATCACTTGAGTCTTCAGGCTCTTGTAGTCGTTTTGCTAGGGGGGCAGGCCTTGCCTTGATGGTAGTGGTGGTGGTTGCCAGGTTGGGGGTGGTTGTGGCAATTTCTCTTCTTAAATTTTTTTAATTTTTAGCTTTTTACTGATAGATAATATTTAAACACATTTTTGGGGTATATCCGGTACTTCGTTACATGCATAGAATATATAATTATTAAGTTGGGGTATTTAGGTTATCCATCACCATTAGCATTTATCATTTTGAAATGTATAATACGTAATTGTTAAGTGGTCACCTTACTCTACTGTTGAACATTAGAACTTACTCCTTTTTTTTGAGACAAGGTCTCATTCTGTTGCCCGGGCTGGAGTGCAGTGGTACCATCTCAGCTCACTGCAACCTCCACCTCCTGGACTCAAACAATCCTCCCACTAGGTGAGGCTACAGGTGCATGCCACCATGCCCAGCTAATTTTTCTATTTTTGGTAGAGATGGGGTTTCACCATGTTGGCCAGGCTGGTCTCGAACTCTTGGCTTCAAGTGATCCACCTGCAATCCTATCAAAGTGGTAGGATTGCAGGCATGAGCCACCGAGCCTGGCCTAGAATTTATTCCTTCTCTCTAACTGTGTTTTAACCTACCACCAATCTCATTTCATTCCCTACCCTCTGTACCCATCACCTTCTCTGCCTCTGGGAACTATCATTCCACTGTCTACCTGCATGAGACAACTTTGTTAGCTCTTACATGAGTGAGTACCTGTGATTGTCTTCTGTGTCTGGTTTATTTAACACGATGTCTTCTAGGTCCATTCATGTTGCCCCAAAGGACATGATTTCCTCCTTTTGTAATGGCTGAATGGTATTCCAAAGTGCAAATATATCACTTTTTAAAATCCATTCATCTGTTGATGAACACTTAGGTTGATTCCCTTTATTTGTGAATATTGTGAATAGTGCTTCAGTAACCGTGGGGGTGTATGTATCTTATTGGCATACTGGTTTCCTTTTCTTTTTATAAGTAGCCAGTAATGGGATTGCTGGATCATATGGCAATTTAATTTTTTGTTTTTGATAAATCTCCATACTGTTTTTGAAAATGACTATACCAGTTTATATTCCTACCAATAGTGTATGAAAGTTCCCTTTTTCCTGCATGTGTTTAATTGATTTGGTTAATTAATTAATTAGATGGAGTGCCATGATCATAGCCCACTGTAGTCTTGAACTCCTGGGTTCAGGCAGTCTCCCTGCCTCAGCCACCTCAGTAGTTGGGTTGAAAGCTATTTTTTGTCTTTTTGATAGTAGCTGTTCTAACTGGCGTAAGATGGTATCTCATTGTGGTTTTCATTTGCATTTTATTGATGTTTACTGATGAGCATTTTTTTGTATATCTTTTGGCCATTTGTATATTGTCTTTTTAGATCTTTTGTCTACTTTTTTTTTTTTTTTTTTTCTTCCTCTTAAGAGACGGCCTCTCACTCTGTTCCCCAGGCTGGAGTGCAGTTGCATGATCATAACTTACTGTAACCTTGAACTCCTGGGCTCAAGTGATTCTTTCGCCTCAGCTTTTTGAGCAGCTGGGGCCCACATGCCTGGCTAATTTAAAGAAAAAAATATTCTTTTAGAGTTGGAGTCTTGGAGTGTTGCCCAGGTTGGTCTTGAATTCCTGTCCTCAAGCTGTCCTACCTCAGCCTCCCAAAGCTCAGGGATTACAGGTATGAGCTACTGTCCCCAAGCTGTTTACCCACTTTTTAATGGGGTTATTTAATTTTTGGCTGTCGAGTTGTTTTGGTTCCTTGTATAGTCTGAATATTAGTCCATTGTCAGATGGATATCGCCCTACAAATTTCTTAAATGATACTTCTTTAATGCTGAGGCTAAAATCCCAGAGATTTGGGCCAGTGAGGTGGCTCACACCTGTAATCACTTTGGGAAGCAAAGGTAGGCAGATCACTTGATATCAGTAGTTTGAGACCAGCCTGGCTAACATGGTAAAACCATGTATCTACTAAAAATACAAAAATTAGCTGGACATGGTGGTCTGTGTCTGTGGTTCCAGCTACTCGGGAGGCTGAGGCACGAGAATCATAGGAAGTGGAGGCTGTAGTGAACTGAGAATGTGCCACTGCACTCCAGCTTGGGTGACAGAGTGAGACTCTGTCTCAAATAATAATAATAAAAAAAAAATCCCAACGATTCAGTATTATTCTAGATAAAGTTCTTGTCATATGCCACATAGTAAATTGGTAAAAACCAAATATAATTCTGCATTCCATGAGTTGAAACTGCTTAGTATTTTTTATATTTAGGATCAGGTTTCTATAAAGTTTCAAATTTGCCATTGTCAAAGATAGAAAGATGGCAATGAAGAGTGTTGGCACATACACCCCTACTAATTTATTAGGTCTTAAACCATGACATACACACTTTAAGGAAAAGAAAACAGGATAACAAAAAGAAAGAATAAAATTACTTTATTGACCAGTAAATTTCACTGTGCCTCACTAGAGAGGATGGTTGCAGTGTGAGACTAACCTTATGTGTGTGATTAGTCCTTACCACCCTGTTCTGGTTAAAATATCATTGCTCTGGTATTCTTCTGTTCTTAAGGTTTTAGGAATACATACTAACCCAGCTTCTCCTCTTACCAGGGAGAGGGTTTTCTTTCCAAGGGTATGTGATTCTTCAGATGCTTCTCCTGGCATTAATGGGCATCTTAGAGAAATAGTAGAATCTTCATGACTGAAATTCCACTGCGGACTACACTGTTGAATCCTTTAATTTTGCCCTTTGACAGTAGGAATCTAGTCACAGTGTGTATTTGTATTGGTTGTTTAGAGACAAATTTAAGGATTACAAGCTGACCCATGTCATAAATCGAACAGATTTATTGTTATGAAAACACATTATGAGGAATAACCAGTGAGTTGGAGATTGAATATCTGCTGGGATGCGTACTGTTATTACTTTGAGAAAAAGATGATATGTTTACCGTGGTTCTATTTAGGCTAATAAACCCCAAATCAATAAAAGTTAACAGTCCATGTAAAATCACCATAGTTTTTCTTAATCACAAATAGGCTATATAAATTCTGCAGGGGGTGCGGTGTTGTATTTGACTTCTTCGTGTTCTTCTTGGGACCGTATGGTGGCTGTTCATTTAATTTTCTCATCAGTGTATATACCAGTGAATAGGAACAGAAGGCAAATAATCAAAAACAGTTCATTTGAACTATCTGTGTGACAAAATGGGCACTTAATTTTCCTACCAAAATCTGTTGTGTTTGCTTTATATAAAAGCAGCTATGTAGGCAAACTACCTACCTTTTTTTTTTTTTAACACTTGTTTTGGTTTTTGTTCATAATTTACCAGTTGGCCTTACTGGATAGTAAGTTGTGTGGAGCAGAGCTTACATTCAAGTAGAAACCATTTGGAAAATAATTCCTATAGAGTATGTCTTTCATAAGTCTTTTTGCTGGTGAAGTGTAATTGAGGATTTTTGTAAAGGATTTGGGTTGAAGCAGCATTATTAGAATATCAGGTAAGTATGTTTGCCAGGAGGCTCTTTGACAACTTGGTTGAAAGAGGGGCTGCTGGCTTCTGGCAGTTCTGCTGAGTTTTTTTTATAAAGACTTTGCTGAAGCTTAGCCTCAGAGTTGTAAAAATAACTGCAAGGAGTGGGGCCTGTATTGGGATCTGCCAGGTATGTTATGATCGCAGGGGAAGGAACAAAATTGTCTTATATCTTAACAATTGTTTTCTTCTCGCTAATATCCTGAAGAGAGGAAAGAGATAAGCAGAGAGAAATTTTCCATTTCATAGATAATGTGATTATTGCTATGATTCTGACAGTATTTTATTTATTTTTATTTTTTATTTTTTTGAGATGGAGTTTTGCTCTTGTTGCCCAGGCTGGAGTGCAGTGGCAGGATCTCGGCTCACCGAAACCTCCGCCTCCTAGGTTCAAGTGATGCTCCTGCCTAGCCTCCTGAGTAGCTGGGATTATAGGCAAGTGCCACCACGCCTGGCTAATTTTGTATTTTTATTAGTAGAAATGGGGTTTCTCCATGTTGGCAAGGCTGGTCTTGAACTCTCGACCTCAGGTGATCCGCCTGACTTGGCCTCCCAAAGTGCTGGGATTACAGGGGTGAGCCACTGCACCCGGTGATTCTGACAGTATTTTTTGTAGTGTACCTTTCCCTTCCCCCCTTCCCCCCTTCCCCCCTTCTCCGCTCCCCGTGGGAGTCTCACTGTGTCGCCCAGGCTAGTCTCGAACTCAGGAACTCAAACAGTTCTACATCAGTGTATTTAAAAAATAATTTCAGGCCAAGTACACCGGCTTATGCCTGTAATCCTAGCACTTTGGAGGGCTGAGGTGAGAGGATCACTTGAGCTCAGGAGTCCAAGATCAGCTTGGACAACATAGCAGAATCCTGTCTGTATTTTTTTTTAATTTGTATTTCTGGGTGTATATATATATTTCCTGAAGTAAATATGCCTATATTATTTTTATGGTCTTGGCATAATATGGGAGTTCAAAAGTAATATAAAATTTAGTGTGGCTCACCATTTTTATTTACTGTGTTTTTATTTATTTATTTTTGAGATAGGGTCTTACTCTGTCACCCAGGCTGGTATGCAGTGGCGTGATCTTTGCTCAGTGCAGCCTCCACCTTCTGGACTCAAGCAATTTTCCCATCTCAGCATCCCTCATAGCTGGGACTACAGGCACATGCCACTATGCCCAGCTAATTTTTTTATTTTTTGTAGGGACAGGGGTTTGCAGTGTTGCTCAGGCTGGTCTCGAACTCTTGAGCTCAAACAGCCCACCCCCCTCGGCTTCCCAAAGTGCTGGGATTACAGGCATGAGCCACAGCGTCCAGCCTGCTATTTCATTTAACTTTGTTTTGAATGTGCTTTATGCAGAAAAAGATAATATACTTATGGACTTTATGACATAGATCCATCTTTTTTTTTTTTTTTTTTTGCTGTAGCCGAAATGTGTTTATTTATTAGAAATGACACTCAGGATTTGGGTTAAAGCGGAATTATTAGAATGTCAGGTAAGTATGTTTGCCAGCTTTGCTTTAAGATTTGATTCCATGATACCTGTCCCCCACCCCCTTTTTTTTTTTTTTTAAAGACAGAGTCTTGCTCTGTTGTCCAGGCTGGGTGATCTTGCCTCACTGCAACCCCTGCCTCCTGGGTTCAAGCAATTCCCCTGCCTCAGCCTCTGGAGTAGCTGGGACTACAGGCTTGTGCAACTGTGCCCGGCAGTGACTTTTTGTATTTTTAGTAGTGAGAGTATTTCACCAGTTACACATTTATTTATTTACTTATGAATGATGGAATCTCACAATGTCACCGGGCTGGAGTACAGTGACACAGTCTTGGCTCACTGCAACCTCTGCCTCCTGGGTTTAAGCGATTCCCTGCCTTGGCCTCTCGAGTAGCTGGGACTACAGGTATGCGCCACCACACCGGGATAATTTTTGTATTTTTAGTAGAGATGAGGATTTCACCAGTTATACATACATACATACGTACGTACATACATATACATACATGCATACATACATACGTACGTACATACATTTATTTATTTGAATTTGAGGTGGAGTCTCGCACTGTCCCAGGCTAGAGTATAGTGACATGGTCTCGGCTCACTGCAACCTCCGCCTCCTGGGTTTAAGCGATTCCCTGCCTCAGCCTCCCGAGTAGCTGAGACTACAGGCATGTGCCACCAACCAGGCTAGTTTTTTGTATTTATTTATTTATTTTTTGCCCAACTGCAACTGTCTTGATTGAGTTATATAGTTTTTTGTATTTTGGTAGAAATGGGGTTTCACCATATTGGCAGGCTAGTCTCAAACTCCCGACCTCAGGTGATCCAGCTGCCTCAGCCTCCCAGAGTACAGGGATTACAGGTGTGAGCCACTGTGCGTGGCAACATTCATTTTTATGTTATGCAAATACGTGAAAGAAATTACAGTCATACATGGGGGACTGTTTCTAGGACCCCAACATTTACCCAAATTTTTGCATATTCAAGTCCCAAAGTCAGCTATATAACACCCGTGCATAGGAAAAATAAGTCTTCTTTGGGCTTTACATCTTGCCAACAGTATTTTCAGTTTTCATTTGGTTGAAAAAAATGTGCATATGATTGGACCTGCACAGTTCAAACCTGTCTTGTTAAATTGTCAAATGTGTTTTTAAGTTACTCCTTTTGTATTTTTTTTTTTTTTTTAAGATGGAGTCTTGCTTTGTTGCCCAGGCTGGAGTGCAGTGGGACGATCACTGCAACCTCCACCTCCTGGGTTCAAGAGATTCTCCTGCCTCAGCCTCCTGAATAGCTGGGAGTACAGGTGTGCACCACCAAACTCCTCTGATTTTTGTGTTTTTAGTAGAGACGGGGTTTCACCCTGTTGGGCAGGATGGTCTTAAACTCCTTACCTCGTGATCTGTCTGCCTCGGCCTCCCAAAGTGCTGGGATTACAGGCATGAGCCACCATGTCTGGCCTTGTATGTTTCTTTATCTTGTATGTTGGCACATGGTTTATCAGCTTATATGTAATACTTTGGCCTTTTCTTCTGGTGAGATTGAGTCAAGTAAGGTAGTGAACTATTATTTCTTTTTTTAGAGACAGGGTCTCGCTCTGTTGCCTAGCCTCGAGTACAGTGGCATGATCATAGCTCACTGCAACCTCCAGCTCCTATGCTCAAGCAATCCTCCTGCCTTAGCCTCCTGAGTAGATAGGACTGCAGGTACACAGCACCATGCCCGGCTAATTTTAAAAACATTTTTGTAGAGACAGATCTCCCTGTGCTGCTCAGGCTGGTCTTGAACTCCTGGTTCCAAGCAGTCCTCCCTTGGCCTCCTAAATTAGAGGGATTACAGGCACGAGCCACCGTACCTGGCTGGTAATGAATTATACTTAAGGTTACAGGGGTTGGTTTCCTTCTGGATTGAAGAAAAATAATGCAAAAAGGGCAACAATAGTTTACTGCCTAACTTTTCTTACTACTTTACCTTACTGTTTTGTTTTTATTAACTCAGATTAGTTCCTCTACTTTTAAAACTAATTATTACTTGAATACAGTCTATATAGTACAAATGCAAAGTAATTTTGAGCACCTACTATGTTTTAACATTCTATTTTAAGGTACAGAAGGGGCTCTTGCTGTGTTGCCCAAGGTGATCTCAAACTATGGGGGCTCAAGCAGTCCTCCCACCTTGACCTGCCAAGGTGCTGGGATTATAGACTTGAGCCACCAGACCCAGTTTACTTTTAAATTTTGAATTCTCTGTAGTACCTTCTCTTTTCTTTTTTTCTTTTTTCTTTTGAGAAGGAGTCTTGCTCTGAGTGCTGGTTTCACATAGCATTTAACAAAATGCCGATTCTCAAATCAGTTACTGAACAGATAGGTTATTTCGTGTAATCATATAGTGCCATTATTGTGCCTCTATGTATGAGAATTTAATCCATGAAAGACTCCATATTTATGAAGTTGGGGTTACATGTCATTCTTTAGTGTGGCAATTGATATTTACATACCTATTATGTTGTTGAAGATACTGCTGTGAACAAGCTTTGTTCTTCACTGAAATCTAGGGATGTTTTGCCATTTTCATTTGATTCATTTAGTCTTCTTTGGGGTTGGGGAGGGGTATTGCAAATTCTCTGGGAATGTAACCTGGCCCAGGGACATAGAGGGATGGGCTTCCAAGTCTCTGAGCCAGAAAAGCCCCAAAGATGCCCCCTTCTGTGTGTGGCCTGAACAGGTCCCTGAACATGGAAGTAGTACCATCTATATTATTGAACTAGTCCTGAGAAATCAGGAATTTAAAAAAATTATTCATTTATATTTGAGACAGTGTCTTGCTATGTTGCTCAGGCTGGCCTCAAACTCCTGAGCTCAAGCAGTCCTTCCACCTCAGACTCCCTAAGTGCTGACATTATTGGTGTGAGCTACCCTGCCCTGTCAGGAGCTTTGTTGATATGACAAACTGTTACCCAGGCTGGAGTGTAATGGCACAACCATAGATCACTGTAGCCTTGAATTTTTGGGCTTAAGCAATCCTCCCATCTCAGCCTCCCGAGTAGCTGGTACTGCAGGCGTGCACCACCATGCCTGACTAATTTTAGTCAGGACCTTAAAGTTTCATGGTGGGCAGTGATAAATTCATGTTTACACAGTTTCTGGCACAGCTAGCTTTTAAAGACCTTCTTGCTGTCTTTTGGGGATGAGGGAAGGGATTGTTTTCTATTTAGATTAGGCCACTTTCTGCATTTGCTTCCCTTCAGGTTATATGTGTTTGAAAAGGAGAGATGTCTGCAGTTAAGATCTGTCCCAGTAGGGGTGGGGATGGTTGGTTGGTCTTTGAATTTTGGCTTTTAGAATAATGAGCAACTCGGCCGGGCATGGTGGCTTACACTATAACCCCAGCACTTTCGAAGGCTGAGGTGAGCTGATCACTGGAAGCCTGGCCAACATGGTGAAATCCTATTTCAGAAAAAGAAAAAAAAAAAAAGAGTAATGAGCATCTTTTCCATTTGGATTCTCAGCATAGAAGATGTAAATATTAGTCAAAACTTGAAGCTGGGCACTGTGGCTCACGCCTGTAATCCCAGTACTTTGGGAGACTGAGATGGGTGGATCACTGGAGGTCAGGAGTTCAAGACCAGCCTGTACAACATGGTGAAACCCTGTCTCTACCAAAAATACAAAAATTATCCAAGTGTGGTAGCGCATACCTGTAATCCCAGCTACCTGGGAGGCTGAGGCACGAGAGTCATTTGAACCAGGGAGGCGGAGGTTGCAGTGACTCAAGATTGTACCACTGCACTCCAGCCTGGGTGATAGAGCAAGACTCTGTCTCAAAAAATAAAAACAAAACCTTGAGCAGTCATTCAACAGAGATGTAGTAGAATGCTTGAGGCGGAAAGGTATAGCACTTTCCATAACATGGTTTATTTACTTTGATAATCTTTGGAAATGTTGGACTTGGTTTTTGTGATTAAAAGACTCTGAATCTTTATTCTGAGCTGCTAGATTAATCTGTTTATTCCAGATAACAATGCAGGGAAATGGTATATACACAAAAATCAGTATTACTAGTAGCCTTACTGCCAAGTGAGTAGGAAACAGTAATTCTGTTATCTTGTTAGAATTTATGGGGAAGATGGGTTAGATTTTTTAATTAAATAATTTTTTTTTTCCTTTGTGAGACAAGTCTGGCTTTGTTACCCAGGCTGGAGTACAATGGCATCATCTCTGCTCACCGCAACCTCTACATCCCAGGTTCAAACTATTCTCCTAACTATGTTCAAACTATGTCTCAGTCTTCCGAATAGCTGGCATTACAGGCATGTGCCACTATGCCTAGCTACTTTATATATATATAGTTTTTTTTTTTTGTTTTTTTTTTTTTTTTGAGACAGCTTTGCTCTTGTTGCACAGGCTGGGGTGTAATGGTGCAATCTCGGCTCACCGCAGCCTCAGCCTCCCAGATTCAAGCCATTCTCCTGCCTCAGCATCCTGAGTAGCTGGGATTACAGGTACCTGCCTGGCTCATTTTTAGTATTTTTAGTAGGGACGGGGTTTCTCCATGGTGGTAAGGATGGTCTCGAACTCCCGACTTCAGGTGATCCACCCACCTCGGCCTCCCAGAGTGCTGGGGACTACAGGCATGAGCCACTGTGCCCGGCCTGTATATATGTGTTTTTAGTAGAGACAAGGTTTTGCCATGTTGACAAGGCTGGTCTTGAATTTGTGACCTCAAGTAATCCACCTACCTCAGCCTCCTAAAGTGCTGGGATTATAGGCATGAACCATTGCTCTCAGCCTATAGAAAATACTCTTTATAGAAGAGTATACTTTATAAAAAAGAAAATAAAAAAGGAAAGAGTATTTTCTTTATAAAAAAAAGAAAATACTCTTTATAAAATTTACATACCATACATTCCATCAATTTAGTGTACAATTGAATGGTTTTTAATATACTTATCAAGTTGTGCAGTCATTACCACAATCAATTTTAGAACATTTTCCTCACCTCAGAAGTATACCTTACCCTTTAACTATCATTTTACCAATTCTTTCCTCCTTCCACCTCAACCCTAAGCAACCAATAATCACCTTTCTATTTCTGTTGAGCTCAAGCAGATTTTTCTGTTCTGGACATTTCCTGTAAATGGAATTGTATAATATGTGGTCTTTTATGACTCTTCTCTTAATGATTTGGGTTCCTCCTCACCTTTACTCTGAAGGGATTAACTTAAATGTTCATGTTGTAGCACGTATCAGTACTTCATTCCTTTTTATAGCAATATAATATAATGTTGTATGAATATACTGCATTTTTTTTTTTCAGTTCAAGGTTTTAAGTCCTGAGAATAGTTTCCTTGTTTTGTAGTTTAATTTTGGCCTGTATTCTTGCCAAAAGCTTTAGACTGAAAGTTTTCTTCTTAGAGCTAATTAGCTGAATTTCTTACATTCTTGTAAGTCACAGTAACAGCTCTGTGTTCTGCCTTCTTAAAAAAAATTTTAAAAAAGATTTATTGGCTACGCATGGTGGCTCACGCCTGTAATCTCAGCACTTTGGGAAGCCAAGGCTGGTGGAACACAAGGTCAGGAGTTAAAGACCAGCCTGGCCAAGATTGTGAAACCCCATCTCTACTAAAAATACAAAAAAATTAGCTGGGCTTGGTGGCAGACACCTGTAATCTCAGCTACTCAGGAGGCTGAGGCAGATAATTGCTTGAACCTGGGAGGTGGAGGTTACAGTGAGGCACTCCAGCTTCGGTGATAGAGCGGGACTCTGTCTCCAAAAAAAAAAAAAAAATTGTAGAGATGGTGTCTCACTGTTTTGCCCAGGATGGTTTTGAACTCCTGGCCTCAAGTGATCCTCCTGCCTTGGTCTCCCAAAGTATTGGGATCACAGATGTGAACCACTGTATCAGGTCTCAGTTTGTTGTATAAACATATACCCACAAGTGCAATTGCGTGATCATATGGTCAATCATTGGAGTTTTTGAGGAACTGCCATACTGTTACCCACAGCAGCTATACCATTTTACATTTCCACCAGCAGTGCATAATGGTGTGCCCCACATCTTTGCCAACACCTATTATTTTCTGTGTTTTTATTTTTATTTTGGTAGTAGTCATCCGAATGAATATGGGAGTCTGTTTTATTGTGGTTTTGATTTGCATTTTCCTAATGATCAGTTGTACTGAGTATATTTTAATATGTTTATTGGTCATTTGCATATCTTCTTAGAAGAAATGCCTATTTAAGTCCATTGCTTTTTTTTTTTTTTTTTTAAAAGATGGGGTTTCACCATGTTGGTCAGGCTGGTCTTGAACTCCTGACCTCAGGCGATCCGCCCACCTTGGCCTCCAAAGTGCTTGGATTACAGGCGTGAGCCACCATGCCTGGCCCTTTTCTTTTCTTTTCTTTTCTTTTCTTTTATTTTATTTTATTTTAGTCTTGCTCTGTTACCCAGGCTGGAGGACAGTGGCGCGATTTTGGAACTGCAGCCTTTGCCCCCTGGGTTCAAGCGATTCTCCTGCCTCAGCCTCCCGAGTAGCTGGGACTATAGGCATGCACCAACTTTTTGTATTTTTAGTAGAGACAGCATTTCACCATGTTGGCCATGTTGGCCTTAAACTGACCTCAGGTGATCCACCTGCTTTGGCCTCCCAAAGTGCTGGGCAGGCGTGAGCCATTGGGCCTGGCTATTGCCGATTTTGAATTGAATATTTTGTTGTCGAGTTTTAGGAGTTCTTTGTATATTCCAGATGTTACTCTGTGATCAGATATATAATTTGTAATATATTTTCTTCCGTTCAATGGGTTGTCTTTTTACTCTTTTGATACTGTGGTGTTTTGTTTCTGCTTTTGTTTTTGAGAAATGGTCTTACTCTGTCACACAGACTAGAGTACAGTGGTGTAATCTCAGCTCACTGCAGCTTCAACTTCCTAGGCTGAAGCAGTCCTCCAACTTCAGCCTTCCAAGTAGATAAGACTACAGGCGTGTACCACTATACCTGACTAATACTTGTATTTTTTGTAGAGATGAGGTTTTGCTATTGGCCCAGGCTGGTCTTGAACTCCAGAGCTCACGCAATCCACCTGCCTTGGTATCCCAAAGTGCTGGGATTCAGGCATCAACTTACCATGCTTGGCTAATACTGTATTTTGATACAGATTTTTCTTTTGAGTCTTGCTCTGTCACCCAGGCCTGTGTGCGGTATTTGATTACAGCTCACTGCAACCTCCAACTCCGGGGCTCATGGATCCTCCTGCCTCTGCCTGTCAGGTAGCTAAGTTAGAGGCGCATGCCTCCATGCCCATGAAAATATTTTTGTAGAGAGGGAGTCTCCCTGTGTTGGCCAGGCTGCTCTGGAACTCCTGGCTGAAGCCATCCTCCCCACCTCAGCCTCTCAAATTGTTGAGATTATAGGTGTGAGCCACCATACCTGGCCTAGAAAAGTTTTTAATTTTCATAAAATCCAGTTTGTCTTTTTTCTTCTTTTTTTAACCTATAACTTTAATGTTACATTCAAGAAATAACTGCCAAATACAGTGTTATGAAGCTTTTGCCTTGTGTTTTCCTCTGAGAGTTTTATAGTTTTAGCTGTTGAATTTAGGCCTTTGCTCTTCCGTTTAGGATTTTAATGAAGAGAATGTGGAAAGGTGCTAGTCATAATTTTTTCTTCTTACTTGCTTGTTCTCCTGCTTGCTGCCATTTTGGTCTTTGATCAAAGACCTAGTATTTAAAATGAATTTAACAGTGCCTTATAATAATGGCTTATAATTCCATGGCGTTAGCCCTTCCTGATTTTAAAAGATGTGGACTATTTTATAATATAACCTCCCTATGTTTAGCTATCAAATACCACAAACATAATCCAAGGAGAATTTAATTCATTTCTAGCCTTTTAAGTCACTAACGGGGTATAGGTAGTTGCATTAGCAGGAATCAGTAAATTGGGTGCCCTGGTTTGGAATGTTGGTGCCATTAGGAAGGAACAATAGTGATATTGTCTGGGTAGTGAGTATAGGATGAAGAAGGAGGTGTAATTGTGTAGGACACAAGTATTATTTTATACTATAATTGTTTGTTTTTTTAAAGGATTTGGACGTGGCAGAGGGAGAGGGGCAGGAAGGTTCTCAACCCAAGGCATGGGGTAAGTCATAGCCGTCCTATTTTTATAGTTATTTACTTCCCTAGTTTTTATTCTGCTATTGCTTCTAATACCCTGCATCTAATTTAGTCATCATAGTGAATCCAGTGTTTTCTATACCTAGAGTTTACTAACAAGAAAAATAGTATAAATAAAATTGATTTTTTAATTAGGCCTTGGAGCAGGGTTTCTAACCTTGGCACTATTGAGATTTTGGATTGGATAATACTTCCATGGGGTAGTAGGGTCTCCTGTACATTGTAGGATATTTAGCAACATCTCTCCTCTCTGTACTATTAATAAATGTCAGTAGCACCTCGCCTGAAGTAGAGACAAAATACCTATAGACATATGTAAATGGCACTGCCTAAGAGCCATGTTAGTTAATCCAGCCATTGTCTGTGAATGCTAAGTAAACGTAATGCTTATTTATGCATAAGTGATACCTTTTTCCTGAATTGTAATAGTCAACAATGAACAGGCACAGAGGTACTAAAATCAGGTTGATTTCTTGTTTCTGGGTGTTATTTTAATTTTTGCTACTACTAAAACATTAGCTCCCTTGGATTTTTAGAAAAAGTTTTAAAACGTCCTGTGGAATCCATACATAGATGCTGTCAAGGAAGGGAATTGGCTACAGGAAAAGCCCTTTGTTTCTCAAACTTTAGGCACCACTCTTGGTGTCATTGCTTTCTAGAAGTAGTGGTGCCTTCTGCTCCCAAACACAGGGAGCAAACTGTCAGGAGCACTTTAAGACGTAAACCCTGCCCATTAGCTTTAAATTGTTCTGTAGATTTTTCTGTTTACTTCATATTCCTTTGGGAAAATTTTAAAGGTAATATTTGTTTTGGCTCATGTTAGATCTCTGAACCATCATTCAGTTAAACTGGGTGTTCAGTTTAGGATTTTAATAAAAAGAGAGATGCTGAACAAAATGTTTTCTTCTTTATCTGATGTTTCTATAAAGGAGCATATAATTCTATTCTAAAAGGTTCAAAGCCAAACTTGGATTCTGTCTTGGGAAAAAGATACCTGTTGCCTACCTATGCCTTATTTTTCAGCAGAACTTTCATAAGTGCCCTTATTCTGCCTTGAAAGACTGGCTTTTCCTGTCTGCTTTAGGATGCTGAGGACAGTGTTTTAGGAAAATAAGGCTATTATACCAGAATGTGTGGAAGGTTCCTAGGCAACTTCTGGTTTTCACATCTGCATCATCATGGCTGGCAGAATTAGTTATATTTAACTAGGGGAAGGAGAGGTGATGTCTTTTACAGTGGCTGTAAGAAGGGACTGGGCTTGTTTGGTGGAGATCATATATAGTTAATATTTTGGCTTAGGTGCTTGCTTCTTTTGCCTTTATTATTTCTTTATTTCAAACCCCAGGACATTTAATCCTGCGGACTATTCAGATTCTACATCTACAGATGTATGTGGGACAAAACTAGTGGTTTGGGAAGCTGCTCAGAATGGTGCAGATGTGGGAACTGGTAAGTGTTCTGTTTTTGCCAGAGATGAGTTTTAAATGTTGGCGCTATTAAGAGTTTTATGTTCTCTGCCAGGCGCGGTGGCTCACGCCTGTAATCCTAGCACTTTGGGAGGCCGAGGCGGGTGGATTATCTGAGGTTGGGAGTTTGAGACCAGCCTGACCAACCTGGAGGAACCCCGTCTCTACTAAAAAAAAAAAAAAAAAAAAAAAAAAAAAAAATTAGCTGGGTGTGGTGGTAAATGCCTGTAATCCCAGCTACTTGGGAGGCTGAGGCAGGAGAATTGCTTGAATTCGGGAGGTGGAGGTTGCAGTGAGCCAAGATAGCCCCATTGCACTCCAGCGAAACTCCACCTCTTAGTTGGTTCTTACCACCAAAGTCTGCCACATACAAGTCTCATTGAATTTGATTTTCCCTTCTGCAAGCTAAGAAAGAGCTATATAAGGCAATCGGTATAAATCAGCACAAACCCACACTGTAATCAAAGTATGTCTGAGATATATAGAATTTCTGAGGAGAAGATTTTTTACTGGAAGTACTTACCATTTCTAATAGTGGAGTCTTTGGCCAGATAATATATGGTAATGTGGTAGATGATAGATGCGCTTGTAGCAACATTGCTTCTGTAGGTTTTTCTGTATCATACTGTTTCTGCATTATTTTCTGAAATTCTTGGGGTAGATATTGGTTGTTTATTTATATACAGCTCTTTGTACACTAAGTATTAAGATTTTACCTATAAAAACATAATTGAGCCAGGCGTGGTGGCTTACACCTATAATCTACTTTGGGAGACCAAGGTGGGTGGATCACTTGAGGTTAGGAATTGGAGACCAGCCTGGCCAACATGGTGAAATCCCATCTCTACAAAAATAATTAGCCAGGTGTTGTACCACATACCTGTAATCCCAGCTACTTGGGAGGCCGAGGCTGGAGAGTCACCTGAACCCAGGAGGCAGAGGTTGCAATGAGCTGAAATTGTGCCATTGCACTCCAGTCTAGGCGACAGAACAAGACTTCACCTCAAACAAACGAAACCAAAAAACATAATTTAACATAATGAAATATAACCCTGATTTAGAATATAGCTCAATAAATTATCAAAGCCAGATGTAGTGGCTCACGCCTATAATCTCAGCATTTAGGTGGCTGAGGTGGGAGGATCACTTGAGCCAGAGTTTGAGAGGAGCCTGGGTTAGCATAATAAGATCTCATTTCTACTAAGAAAACTTAAAAGTTAGTCTGGCATGGTGGTCTGCGCCTGGGGTCCCAGCTGTTAGGGAGGCTAAAGTGTGGGGACCGTCACTTGAGCCTGAGAGGTTAAGGATGCAGTGAGCTGTGATTGTGCCACTTCACCCCAATGTAGGCAGTAGAGCAAGCCTGTGTCTCAAAAAAAAAAAAAAAAAAAAAAAAGAAAATAATGCCTACGAACATCCATATAACATCAACCATAGCCAAAAAGTAAGAGAGTACAATCAGAAGCACAACTAATCAACTGTAAATAGAGAAACTGTAAAGAGAATCAACAAAATTTATAAGTTGTTATTTAAAAGCACTAGTAAAATTGTTAAGTTTCTTAGGAGACCATCAAGGCAAGGTGAAGAAACATGAATAATCGGTTCCAGGAAGGAGAAAAGGAATATCGATATAGATCATATAGATATTAGGAGATTATAAGATTCAATATGTCAAATTTTATGGCAACAAATTTGGAATTATGACTAATTTCACTCTTGTAAAAATCTGAAACTGAAATATTTGAAAATAGAATTTAGTAAGACTGAAACAGATCATCATGTCCATGGTTAAGATTATACTTGGGCCGAGCATGGTAGCTCACACATGTAATCCCAGCACGTTGAGAGGCTGAGGTGGGCAGATCACTTGAGCTCAGGAGTTTGAGACCAGCCTGGGCAACATGGTGAAACCCCATCTCTGCAAAAAATACAAAAATTAGCCAGGCGTAAGTGGCATGTGCCTGTGGTTTCAGCTACCTGGGAGGCTGAGGTGGGAGGATCACTTGAACCTGGAGGGCGCAGGTTGCAGTGAGCTGAAATTGTGCCATTGCACTTTAGCCTGGTGACAAAATGGGATTCTGTCTCAAAAAAAAAAATTACCCTTGGTGTTTAAGTTTTGCATAACTTTTTTGGGTGGGAGGGTGTCTGGGGGGTGGGTTGAGATGGAGTCTCTATTACCTAGGCTGGAGTGTAGTGGTGGATCTCGGCCTGCTGCAATCTCCACCTCTCGGGTTCAAGTGATTCTCCTGCCTCAGCCTCCCGAGTAGCTGGAATTACAGGTGTTTGCTACCCTGCCTGGCTAATTTTTTTGTATTTTTGGTATACAGAGTTTCACCATGTTGACTAGGCTGGTCTTGAATTCCTGACCTCAGATGATTCACCCACCTTGGCCTCCCCAAAGTGCTGGGATCATAGGCATGAGCCACTGCGCCCCACCTTCTTTTCTTTCTTTCCTTTTTTTTTTTTTTGAGACGGAGTTTCACTCTTGTTACCCAGGCTGGAGTGCAATGGTGCGATCTCGGCTCACCACAACCTCCGCCTCCTGGGTTTAGGCAATTCTCCTGCCTCAACCTCCTGAGTAGCTGGGATTACAGGCACGCGCCACCATGCCCAGCTAATGTTTTGTATTTTTAGTAGAGACGGGGTTTCACCACGTTGACCAGGATGGTCTCAATCTCTTGACCTCGTGATCCACCCGTCTCGGCCTCCCAAAGTGCTGGGATTACAGGCTTGAGCCACCGCGCCCGGCTCTTCTCTTTCTTTTTTAAAGAGAGAACATCTCGCTCTGTTGCGCAGGCTGGAGTGCAGTGGTGTGATCATAGCTCATTGCAGCCTTGAACCCCTGGGTTCAAGCCATCCTCCCACCTTAGCCTCTCTGGTACTTACTGCTGGGACTATAGGCACACACCACTGCACCGGGTGAATTTTTAAATTTTTTTGTAGAGATAAGGTCTTGAATTGTTGCCGAGGATGGTTTTGAACTCCTGGCTTCAAAGATCGTCCTACCCAGCTATTTGCTGGGATTATTGGTGTGAGCCACCATGCCCAGCTTTTTGTTTAACTTTTTAAAAATCAATCAACTCCTAGATGCATACCCAAGAGAATTCAAAATACAGGGTCACATAAAATCTTGTATAAAAGGATGCATAGCAATATAATGCATAATTATACAAAAGTAGAAACAACTCATACTTCTTATTGAACAGGTCCGGGGGGAAAAAAACCCTAAATGTTTATCAGTGGATGAATGTATAAGCAAAATATAGAATATACGTAGAATGGTGTAATGTTCAGCCATAAAAAGGAATTAAGATACATGCTACAACATGAATGAACCTTGAAAACAATGCAGAGAACCAAAAATACCACATATATTGTATTTTAAGATTTTATTTATCTGAAATGTCCAAGTTAGGCAAATTTACAGAGACAGAAGTTAGCTTGGTGGTTGCCTGGGGCTGGAACAGTTTGGGAAAAGTGGTGAGTCACTACGAATGTGTATGGGGTTTGTTTTTGGAGTGATAAAAATGTTCTGGAATTAGAGGTGATGGTTGCACAAATTGTGAATATACTAAAAATTATTCAACTGTCTACTTTAAAAGGGTAGATTTCTTGTTATATGCATTATATATAAAAATACTATGGAAATGAGTACTATCCACTTAACAGAATTAAGGAGAAAAATCCGTGTGATCATTTCAATAAAGAAAAGCATTCAATAAAATTCAGTATTTGTTCATGATTAAAACAGTGTTTCTGAGTGACATGTGGGGCTCGAGCCCAAGAATGGCCTTTGATTCCACCAACATGGAGACTTTGTACGGCATCCCATTCATAGTGCTCAAATGTCCCAACCCGAAGCTGAAGAAGCTGACCAGGCTGCACATGCCCTCTGCCATGGCTGTGTATGTTCTGGTGGTGGTGTCTCATCACCAGAGGAATAATTTATGATGTTATAATTGAACCTCCAAATGTTGGCTCTGTGACTGATTGAACGTGGGCATCAGAGGCCAGTAGCTTTCTTGGCATACAGAGTAAATGGACAATATGTTATGGAAGGACTTGCATTCAGCTTCCTGTTTGCAATGGGAGGGTTAGGTTTTATAATCCTGGACCAATTGAATGCACCAAATATCCCCAAACCCAATAGATTTCTTCTTCTATTCATTGGATTTGTCTGTGTCCTATTGAATTTTTTCGTGGCTAGAGTATTCATGAGAATGAAACTGCCGGGTTATCTGATAGAGTGCGTTTTCAGAAGAAATTAGTGGATTTAACTGGATTTGCTCCTGTCAATGAAGTTTTAAAGTCTGCACCATTCTGCTAATATGAAATGTGGAAAAGATTGAAGAGCAGCAGTAAAGAAATACGTAGTTAAAATACTGGAAGTATATTGAAGCTTGGAGTAGAATTTCTTCTTGGTATCAAAGAAACAAGTTTATCATAGTATTTTTTTTCTCTGCTGACCTGTTGACATATCAGTGATGTTGAGTGGCGTTTTCTTCTTAGTTTTTCATTTTTTAAAGAAGATATACTCCAATCTACAAATATAATAGTGAATAAAGTGATCAGTTTTTACAGCCCCTTTAACATTTTTTTTGGAGATGACATTTCAGATTTTCAGAAATTAATGTAAAATCAGGAATCACGATTTCATAAGCTGGTAATTCTAGATAGCTGATCAGCTTTACCTATGGTGCTTTGCCTTTAGAGAGTGTGATGTGATAGTACATAATTCCATATATGTATGTATGACTGTTTCCTGAACAATGAGATCTATGAAAGGAGTAGAAATAAATATTTTTACTAATTTAAAACAAAAATAACCCCTGGCAACTAGGAATACAAGAAATTTCTTGATCAGATAAGGAACATCTGTAAACTTATGGCAAGTATTACAGTCAGTGGTGATATATTGAATGTTTTTCCTCTGGAACAAGATAAAAACACATGCGCTCACTGTTTCCATTTACACTGTACTGGAGGTCCTAACCAGTGCAATAAAGAAAAAATAAGTAAATCATAAGGATTGGAAAGGGAGAATAAATTTTTTTTTTTTTTGTGAATGTGTAAAAGAATCTATAGACAAATTATAGGAGAGTTTCACAAGTACAAGATACATGACACAAGTTTCATGAATGGATGTATTTCTGTAAACCGTCAACAAACAGAAAACGGAAAAAAATTGCTGGTAGCTTTGTAAAACACCAGGTATGCCTAGGAATAAGTCTAATGGCATGTAAGATATGTAAGATTAGAAAAAATATAAAGCAATATTGAGAGAAAATAAGACAATAATAGAGGGATATTTATAGAGGAATAATAGAGGAATAAACTGTTGTGACGTTTAGTTTTTACAACTCAGTTTTGAATTTATTAATCCATGATAGTCCATCTCATGTAAACTTTCCCCACTGATTTTTTAAAAAAGGAAGTTTGTTGATGTGATATATATATGTATGAGAGATAAAATTCTCCCCTTTTTAGAGGTACAGAGGGTGAATTCTAACAAATGCGTGTAGAATTATAACCATCATTAAAATAGAATTATGGTACTTCTTGCTGGGCCCATGCCTGCAATCCTAGTACTTTGGGAGGCTGAGGCGGGCAAATCATGAGGTCCAGAGTTTGAGGCCAGCCTGGCCAACATGATGAAACCCCCATCTGTACTAAAAATACAAAAAATTGGCCGGGCGTGGTGGCTCAAGCCTGTAATCCCAGCACTTTGGGAGGCCGAGGCGGGTGGATCACAAGGTCAAGAGATCAAGACCATCCTGATCAACAAGGTGAAACCCCGCCTCTACTAAAAATACAAAAAATTAGCT
>NW_022436982.1:755496-815974 GCF_009761245.1 Sapajus apella
AGTAAAGAAGAACAATAATTTTTTTTTTTTTTAAAAAAAAAAAAAAAAAAAAAAAATTAGCTGGGTATAGTGGCAGGCACCTGTTAATCCCAGCTACTCAGGAGGTTGAGGCAGGAGAATCGCTTGAACCCGGGAGCTGAGATTGTGAGACTGCACTCTACCGCTAGTGACAGAATGAGACTGTCTCAAAAAAAAAAAAAAAAAAAAAAAAATTATAGTACTTCTTTACTAGCAATAAACAATTGCAAACAAGAATAAGAGAAACAGTACTTCTTATAGTAGTAAAAAAAAATTCTGTTTCTGACTATATGCAAAATTTATATGTTGATACTATGCAACATGTTAGGAAAGAATAAAGACCCTCATAAAATGGAACATATTCAGTGTTCATGAATTGGAAGACTCAATATCTTTGAAATGTCATTTCTTTCCAAATTGATAGCGTTAGCACAATCCAATCAAAATCTTAGAAGATTTTTGATCACTTGGTTCCCTTTTTTTTTTGAAATGGAGTCTCACTCTGTCACCCAGGCTGGAGTGCAGTGTTGTGATCTCAGCTTATTGCAACCTCCACCTCCTGGGTTCAAGTGATCCTTCTACCTCAGCCTCCTGAGTAGCTAGGATTACAGGTGTGTGCCACCATGCCCAGCTAATTATTTTTTATTTTTTTATTTTTAGTAGAGGCAGGGCTTCACCATGTTGGCCAGGCTAGTCTTGAACTCCTGACCTCAAGTGATCTCTCCACCTCAGCCTCCAAAAGTGCTGGGATTACATGTGTGAGCTATTGAGCCTGGCCTTGACAACTTGACTCTAAAATTTTTGTGTAATAATAAAGGGACTAAAGTAGCCTAAACAATTTTGCAAAGAAGAAAAAAGTTGTAAGACCCAAATTCCCTGATGTTAAGCACTACTCTAATGCTATGGTAAGCACGATAATGTGGAACTGGCAAAAGCATAGACACATAATAGCATAGTAGTTTAGAAATAAACATATATACATATGGCTCATTGGTTTTTGGCAAAGATTATGAGGCAATTCAATGCCATACATTATACTGTATACAAAAAACATCCTCCAGGTTTACACTTAAACATGAAACCTAAAAGCACAACTTACAGAGAAGCTAGTCGCAAATCTTAGTGACTTTAGGTTAGGCAAAGATTTCTTATATAGGGTCCAGTAAGCCTGAGTCATAAAAGAGAAACTTGACAAAGTACATTTTATCAAAAATTTTAAAATTTTTTTTTGAAGAGAGAAATGAAATGATAGGATGAGCCATAGACTTCGAGAAAATATTTATAAAATCCATATTTGATTGAGGACTTATATGAAAAATACATAAAGAACTCTCACAATTCAGTAATAAGAAAATAACCCCCTAAAACAAATGAGCAATTAAAAATGGGGAAAAAAATGGAAGAAGTTCTGGAAATGGATAGTAATGATAATTGGTACAACATTGTGAATGTACTCAATGCCACTAAATTGTACACCTGGAGAGAGTTAGAAACTGTAAATTTTGTGTAATATCTATTTCAACATGGAGAATGCTGCAGGATAATTTTCTGTGAATCTATAATTATTTTAACATAAAGTTAATAAAAAGAGCAAAAGATTTGCATTTACAAGGGAAAATGTAAATGGATAGCAAACAAATCCACAAGAACATGCTCATCGTCATTAGTCATTGGGGAAATACAAAGTAAAGCCACATTGAGTTACCCCCATTCACCTATTAACATGGCTTTAAAGGAGACTAAAAATTCCACATACTGGTGAGGATTGTGGAATAACAGGTAGTCATATACATGCCTGGTGGGAAAGCATACCTTTATCATACAACCTGACAATCCCATTTTTAGGGTTTTATAAAAGTGGAATGAAAACATAACAAAACTCTATATGTGATATTTTCTTGCCTTTTTTTGAGACGGAGTCTTGCTCTGTCGCCAGACTGGAGGGCAGTGGCGTGATCTCAGCTCACTGCAATCTCTGCCTCCTGGGTTCAAGCGATTCTGCTGCCTCAGCCTTCCTAATAGCTGGGACTACAGGGGCGTGCCACCACACCCAGCTAATTTTTGTATTTTTAATAGAGACGGGGTTTCACCTGTTGACTAGGCTGGTCTCTATCTCTTGACCTCATGATCTGCCCACCTCGGCCTCCCAAAGTGCTGGGATTACCGGTGTGAGCTACTGTGCCTGGCTCTTGCTGCTGCTGCTTTTATTTTATTTTATTTTTTTATTTTTTAAAAAGAGACGTGGGTCCCAGTTTGTTTCTCAGGCTGGAGTGTAGTTGGTATTCACAAGCATAATTCTGGTGCATTACAACCTCAAACTCCTGGGCTCAAGTGATCTTCCTGCATCACGCTCCTGTGTAGCCAGGACTACAGGCTTGCACCACTGTGCACAGCTTCCACACAGTGTGGAAGAACTGTGTGTGAAAGTTGTGCACACTTCCATGGCTTTGAGGCCGAATGTTGTGCAAGTGTTGAAGCAGAATGTTGAAATAGTCAGTTACTTTTTTTCTTATTTTCCCATTCATTGTCCCTTTTCTTTCATCCCCTCCCAGTTATTTAAAGTCACAGATTTCTTGCTGAAAAGTATTTAGATAAGCAAAGTGAGTTTGTTGTAGAATACAGTTAAAGGATGTCATCAGCTGATGGTGCTGGCAGTTTCTCCAGAGGCCTCAAAGAATGGTACTGGCTTGTTGATAAGAGAGTTATAGGCTCAGAAACAAAACTGTTGACAGTATAATCACCACAAATCTATTCCCAACGTGAGGAACACTCAAACAAACTAGAAAGACTGTGTGTACTCAGAATGCTAATTTATAAATTTTCTAAAAATTGGCACCTGTTGAACAGATTAGAATACTTGATTTGATGAATAAAAAGGGAGCTTGCTAAACATGGGCATGAGAATGAGAATAATTAAGGTAATTTGAGTGTCCAAGAGCCATCAGGAATAAGATTCATAACTTGATTTGCAGTGACCTGTAACAGTATGGATTTCAGTTATGTTTCACTATCCTTGGGCAGTAATGCAGCATATAATACTTCACCTTGGTGGTGACCAGCTTCTCTTGCAATAAATACTTTCATTGTTTTGGTATGTTTAAACCCTTAATTTCACATTGGTCCACAGAACTGGCATCAAATTCTCACAACATAGCTCAGGATCTGCCAAACAAAAGTTCTTATGGACTCAAAGGTATGAATATTTAATTTTTTAATTTTTAAAATTAAGAATCTTACAAATTGCTTGTAATATTTTTTATTTTTATATCAAGGCTAGCTAATAAAAATTTATCAGATTAATGTTTGTAAACTATACCCAATTGTTTGGTAATCACATTTTCAGTTTGCTAATGGAAATGTTTTATTAATTGACTTTGAAGGTGCCACAGAATTTTCATCGTTTTCCTTGTTCCTAAGTGGCCTTCTTTAACATATATTCGATAGAAGACTAACACCACGTTAAATTGAACATAAAGCATTCATCTCAAATATATTATTTTAAGCTAAAAATAAGGATTGTTGAAGTTTTTCCCTTATGTTTTGGGGTGTAGGTCTAATGTGGACCAAAGTAAAATTTTAATATTCTAAAATATGAGTAGGACCTGAGCCTCTGCCTTCTGTACTTAATGTCTGGAATTTTTTATAGTCTGTGTAGGTATGGCTAGTTCCTACAACAACGTGGCACTTGCTTCTGACGTGGGAGTTTCCCCTGTAATTTCCTGACATACCACACTATCATGTTGCATTTCTGGTTATAATTATTTCTGTTGCCCCGTTTTTCCTGCAGGCCACATAGTGTCTTGTACCTGCTTTTAAATGTACTCAGATTCTCATCCTATTATAGAAGTCCAAAGTTGTGTTGAATTATTTTCAAATTACTACTCTCAAAGTGGTTGGCCAGTCTTTGTTGTTGTTGTTATTATTATTATTACTATTTTTTGTTGAGATGGAGTCTTGCTCTGTCACCCAGGCTGGAGTACAGTGGCATAATCTTGGCTCACTGCAACCTCCGCTTCCCTGGTTCAAGTGATTTTTCTGCCTCAGCGTCCCAAGTAGCTGGGACTACAGGCGTACGCCACCACACAGGGCTAATTTTTGTATTTTTAGTAGAAACACGGTTTCACCATACTGACCAGGCTGGCTGTGATCTCCTAACCTTGTGACCTGCCTGCCTTGGTCTCCCACAGTGCTGGGATTACAGGCATGAGCCACCACACCCAGACATTTTTTTTTTTAAAGATATCTCCTGAATTGCTACGGTAGGCCATTCTTATTACATATCATTCTTTTTTTCTTTTTCCTCCCTGACACGGAGTCTTGCTCTGTCGCCAGGCTGGAGTGCAGTGGTGCAGTCTTGCCTCACTGCAACCTCCATCTCCCGGGTTCAAGTGGTCCTTTTACCTCAGCCTCCAAAGTAGCTGGGACTACAGACACGTGCCACCATGCCTGGCTAATTTTTGTATTTTTAGTAGAGATGGGGTTTCACCATTTTGGCCAGGATTGTCTCAATCGCTTGACCTTGTGATCTGCCACGCCTGGCCTCTTATTACGTATCATTCTTACTACATTCTGTTTTAATTTACTACTATTAACTGTACATATAGTGGCTGAGTTGCTCAAATTTATTTGTATTTTATTGCAATTTTTAAAATGAGAAAAAATAATGTATATTTTAAGCTTTAGAATGCTTTTAATATTTTTAATGTAGGTTTTTGTAATATTTCATTGTTTTTCTTCTCCTGGAAATTTTCCTTTATATCCCTGTGTGTTCAGATCTTTTCCAACCTCCAGGGTTTTTGCTATGCTTCATCTTTACCATCAAACATTCTTTTACCATTCTGGCTTTCATTAACTTCATCCTCCAAGTTTCCAGTGTGTTAGTGGTTTCTCACACAGAAGTAAATGTTTTCAGTTTTGAAATACCTGTATTTTACACCCAAATATTACCACAATTTACATTACATTTCACAGAGAGCTATCCCAATCTGAAATCAAGTGTATCCTGCTAAAAACATTCCATAGATAAGGACTCTCTTTCTAGGAAACAGTCATCATTTTACTTATGAGGAGGTCAGTTATTAGGCTATTTACATGATTCTAAAGAAGGTAGACATGGTTACCTGCTTTCTTTTTTCCTCACAAGCATGCCCCTCCTCCTTTTCCCTCTCCATACACAACTTTTGGAGAGAAATGGAATTCTGTGTGTCAGGTGATTAACCCTTTCTTCCTATAAAGGACCTGAAAGCATCCATAATACCCCTTTCTGGGGTTAGTTGTAGTTAATTTCTTAGTATATTTCCTTTAAAACCATTATCTATGGGGATTTTTTTTATGCATGTTATAAACAATGGCCCTCTACTTATATAAGATCTGTAGTAAGCATTTTTTGAATAGCAACTTTTCTTTGAAGTACTTAGATGTGTTACGATTATTTGTAAGAACTCTTTGAGTGCATCCTGTGTACTGATTCCAGAACTTAAAGCAGCAGACTTGATATGAGCAGGAGTGATGTTAAGCTCTGCTAGAGACCTATTAGGAAACCATGTAGTAGAGCTAATATTTTGTAAAAAGGATACTTCTCTAAATTTGATACTCGGTAATCCACCTGAAATAGGGTCCAAGGCAGATTTGCCTTAAAATGAAATTTGTTGTTTTAAAGACTGTATCATAAGAAATCAAACCATTGTTAAATGTCTACATTTGTGCTATGTCCATACTTTCTTATTCATGGCAGAATTGGTTGGATGTGACCTACAATGAAGCAAAATCCATTTGAAACACGTGATTTGAGGTTATGTAGATAGTGACTACTAGTCAAGTTGCATTTGTGAGCATTATTTCGAAGAGAAGGGGAGAAAAGAAAGAATACTGATTTTTTTTACTGAGAATTAATTAAGAATGTCATGTTTCTTGGGTTGTAAACTAAATTACTAATGAGAGGTAAATCTTTTTTCCTGCATAGTACACAAGAAGGAATCATTTGGATTCAGACTGTGTTAGACTTGTGGTATAAAATTTGATTGCTGTTGTTTACCCACAGGGGCTTGGAAGAATTCTGTGGAAGAGTGGACAACAGAAGACTGGACTGAAGATGTAAGCTTTCTTTTTTTTGAGTTGGAGTTTTGCTTTTGTTGCCTAGGCTGGAGTGCAGTGGCGTGATCTTGACTCACTGCAACCTCCACCTTTAGGTTCAAGCAATTCTCCTGCCTTAGCCTCCCAAGTAGCTGGGATTACAGGCATGTGCCATCATGCCTGGCTAATTTTTCTTTTTTTTTTAAGACGTAGTTTTGCTCTTGTTGCTCCAGCTGGAGTGCAATGGCGCTATCTCAGCTTGATGCAACCACCACGTCCCGGGTTCAAGCGATTCTCCTGCCTCAGCCTCCTGAGTAGCTGGGATTACAGGCACCCGCCACCATGACCAGCTAATTTTTGTATTTTTAGTAGATAGGGTTTCACCACGTTGGCCAGGCTGGTCTAGAACTCTTGACCTCAGATAATCTGCCCTCCTTGGGCTCCCAAAGTGCTGGGATTACAAGCATGAGCCACTGCACCCGGCCTTGTATTTTTTTTTTTTTTTTTAAAGTAGAGACACTTTTCACCATGATGGTCAGGCTGGTCTCAAATTCCTGACCTCAAGTGATCCACCCGTCTTAGTCTCCCAAAGTGCTGGGATTACAGGCATAAGATACCATGCCCGGCCAAGACCTGTCTTTCTTTCGGTGTTTGGTGGGGGCTTTCATGCTTAGAAGAAAGCCTGAGACATCCTATCTCATCTTGGCTTCTTTTCTGGCATGTATCATAGCCAGATTTTTAGAGAATTGGCTTTTTTAGCAGATGGTTCTCAGAAGGAACTTGGTGTTTTCAGATTTTTAAGAATATTTGTTTTTATGCTTAAAAATGACCAAGTATCAAGATGATATGGGAAATGGGGGTGGGGGGAAAGGTTGAGGTGTTAGGCTGGGTGCAGTGGCTCACAACTATAATCCCAGCAGTCTGAGAAGCTAAGGTAGGAGGATCATTTGAAGCCAGGAATATGAGACCTGCCTGGGTAACAAAGTGAGACAGACCCCTCTCTCTACAAAAAACAAATTAAAAATAAATTACCTCGGTTGTGGGGGTGTACATCTAGTCTCAGTTACTCGGAATGCTGAGGCAGGAGGATCTCTTGAGACCAGGAGCTCAAGGCTACGTTATCGCTCCACTGCCCTCCAGCCTGGGTGACAGAGAAAGAACCCATCTAAAAGCAAACAAACAAAATTACCAGGTGTTAAGTAGGGTTGATTTTTTTATTTCAAAGCTTATCTCTGTTTTGTTTGACCTGATAGCCAGCTGACACTGTTCCCAGATTTGTGAACTATTATTCTTTAGAATATTTTGATTAAAGGAGTATATATTTTAGGTCTTATTGACCTGAATAAGTTGCTCTGGTTCCATGCCCAACCTCTTCCTCTTTTGACTAGAAGAACTGTTTTTTAAAAAAAAAAAAATTTCTTTATTCCACAGACATTTTTGAGCATACTACACTAGCTTCTGGGTACTGTCTGTCTGTAAGTTCTGCTTTCAGCATAATAATTTTTTTTTTTTTTGAAAAAAATACGTTAAATAATAGAAAAAAGGAATAAATAACTCAATACCATATTTTATACCTCTTTTCTGTTTGACTGCCAGGTTACAGAGCTCTTGAGTTTGGTATCTGCCTGACACAGAATTTGAGCAGACATTGAGAGGGAAATAATAAATGGGTTACAAATACAGATCTTCAGAACTGTGTACAATGACCCAGACTTTGAGATTTCTATCTTTCTCTTTGTCTCCTTATGTGTTTCCATTTATGCTTATAGGACCTGCTTGGAATGGGAAACAAGAAACATGATTTCTACTTAACTTGTTTAATGACCTTAGCGTTGTTCCTTGGGTCTTACTATTCCTTCACATACAGTATTATTTGGGGTTTAAGTGGTGTTTGAACGACCCACTACCATAGATAGATTCATTTTACCTTGTAAAAAATAAGTACTTTAATTTTTTTTTTTTTTTTTTAAGAGACAGTCTTGCTCTGTTGTCCAGGCTGGAGTGTAGTGGTGCTATTATAGCTTGCTGCAGCCTCCCCAGGCTCAAGCAGTTCTCTCGTCTTGGCCTCCCAAAGTGCCAGGATTACAGGTGTAAGCCAGCATGCCTGCCTAAAATTAAGCAGTTTTTGGACTTAACTCAGAAGTTTTTTCAAACTTTGTACTTATGCTTCCTTTCTTCTTTTTTTTTTTTTTTTAGACGGAGTTTCGCTCTTGTTACCCAGGCTGGAGTGCAATGGCGCGATCTCGGCTCACCGCAACCTCCGCCTCCTGGGTTCAGGCAATTCTCCTGCCTCAGCCTCCTGAGTAGCTGGGATTACAGGCACGCGCCACCATGCCCAGCTAATTTTTGTATTTTTAGTAGAGACGGGGTTTCACCATGTTGACCAGGATGGTCTTGATCTCTTGACCTTGTGATCCACCAGCCTCGGCCTCCCAAAGTGCTGGGATTACAGGCTTGAGCCACCGCGCCCGGCCTCCTTTCTTCTTTTAGCAGGATTATATCTAGCTTGTTAGGAGTGAGCTGGGTGGCAAAGACTGAGAGTAGATATGCTCATTTAGTTGGGATTTGGGGGATATTTTCACTGCTGCCACATACTAATTGAAAGTCCTTAGTGTTGTGATGCCACCTGGCTCTCTAGCTATCTCTGACTGTGCATCATACAGGTATGATGTTTGATACCTTTAGTATCAGGGGCTGGACTTGATAAGTGGTCACTTATATCAGTGGAATGTCGGCCAATAGTGTTAAAGGGAAGTCAAAGTGAACAGTCTATGGACACCTTACCTTATTTTAAACAGAGCCATCCTACTTATAAATGTTTTGTATTAGAATTTTTGCTAAGGTTTTGTTGCAAGGTGGAGTGGGAGAAGGTTGCAGGGCTAAAAGCCTTATATCTGGTTGCCTGTCAGGATTAGCAGGCATGTTAGAAAATCAGCAAGGGATCAGAAGGCATAATTCTATGTAAATTCTAGCTGTCGACGTTTAACAAGGCATCTTTCCTTATGCCTTAGCCACAGCCTCCTATTTTTCCTCTATGTAATGAATCATGATAGCTCTCCTGTCTAAATTATTGGAGTTTTTTGTGGGTCAGATGAAGTCTTTTGATGAACACCTGGTATCAGGCAGTATATATATACTATAGAGAGACATTAATATTTTGCTGTATCAAAGTATGTAATTCTTGAAAAGAGTTAGCAGAGGGAATTTGGGCATTTTTTCTTTGGAATCATCAGTTTTTTGTTTTTTTGAGATGGAGTTTCTCATTGTCGCCTAGGCTGTAGTGCAGTGGCAGGATCTTGGCTTACTGCAGTTTCCACCTCCTGGGTTCAAGCAGTTCTGCCTCAGCCTCCCAAGTAGCTGGGATTACAGGTGTGCGACACCACATCTAGCTAATTTTTTTGTGTTTTCAGTAGAGATGGGGTTTCACCATGTTGGCTAGGATGGTCTCAATCTCCTGACCTCGTGATCCACCCACCTCAGCCTCTCAAAGTGCTGGAATTACAGGTGTGAGCCACCATACCTGGCCAGAATCATCAAAAATTTTAAATTTTTTGAGGTGATACAAAATAATGGTGATTGGTAGGGGAGTCATCTAAAATGTGAATTGTGGATTCCTTCTAGATTTCAGAACAATAACGTCACCTCCTTCCTCCTTTTTAAAAAAATTTAATTTTTTTTTATTTTAGTTTTTGAGATGGAGTCTTGCCCTGTTGCGCATGCCGGAGTGCAGTGGCTTGATCTTGGCTCACTGCAACCTCCACCTCTGGGTTCAAGTGATTCTCCCACCTCAGCCTCCCAAGTAGCTGGGGTTACAGTTGCCCACCACCACGGCTGGCCAATTTTTGTATTTTCAGTAGAGACGGGATTTTACCACGTTGGCCAGGCTGATCTGGAATTCCTGATCTCAAGTGATCCGCCTGACTTGGTTTCCCAAAGGGCTGGGATTACAGGTATGAGCCACTGTGCCCAGCTTTTTTATTTATTTTGGAGACTAGGTCTTGCGCTGTTGCTCAGCTCACTGTGGCCTCAAACTCCTGTGCTCAAGGGATCCTCTCGCCTCAGCCTACAGGTAGTTGAGATTACAGGTGCATGCCTTCGTGCTTGGCCCTTTCTTTAAAAAAAGAAAAATAGAAGGAAACCATTTAATGTTTTATATTTTACCGTATTTAGACATGTCACTGATGATAGTACGTCTCATTTACCTCAGATTTTTTTGTCCTTTTTTCTTAAATTGATTTAATTTGTAAGTTTCTTTGAGGCAAAAATGGGTTCACTTGGGACTATGAAAGTATACTACCTTGCGGCAGGCACAGTGGCTCATGCCTGTAATCCTAGCACTGTGGAAGGCTGAGGCAGGAGGGTCAGTTGAGCCCAGGAGATCAGAAGCAGCCTGGACAACACAGGGAGGCCCTGTCTCTACAAAAAATTTTAAGAATAGCTTGGTGTGATGGTGAGTGCCTATAGTCCAAGCTACTCAGGAGGTGGAGGTGAGAGGATTGCTTGAGCCTTGGAGGTTGAGTTTGCAGGTGCAGTGAGCTTCAGTGGTTATGTCACTGCAGCCTTGCTTGGTTGACAGAGTGAGGTCTGTCTCCCAAAAAAGAAAGAAGAAAAAAAAAATACCCTTCCCACACATACTCTATTTTGGAATAGGATGCAACACAGGCCCTTCTTGTTGATTTGAATCACTAATCAATTTAGCACTTTCATGTTGTTGAAGAAAATGAACACCTACAATCTCCTTCGTACACATACTGTGTCAGGCAGGAAGTCTGGGGTTTTGTTTTTTGTTTTTTGTTTTTCTTTTTTGAAATGTAGTCTTGCTCTGTCGCCAGGCTAGAGTGCAGTGGCATGATCTTGGCTCACTGCAGCCCCCACATTGAAAACATAAAAAGGACATGTATCTTTCATTAATGTCAATTGAGGTTTCAAAAAATTTATCCTGAATGTCCTAAAAGTGAGTTATAACAGTGTACATGTATCTCAAAATAATTAGGCTGAGTGAAAGAAGCCAAGAATAAAGGCTTGGATACTTTCATTATTTAATTTAAAATTCTAGAAAATGCAGCTTAATCTGTAGTGGTCAGAAAGTATGTCACTGGTTGCCTGGGGATGCAGACAAGCAGTGGGAGTGAGTGATTCCACAGGGACAGGTGAAAATTGTGGGGAAGTAAAGAATATGTTCATTGTCCTAATTGTGGTGATGGTTTCATGGGAGCCTACATATGCCAGACTTAATCAGTCATTCAGTTTGAATATTTGCCATTTATTAGATTTGTTAGAATGCAATAAAATTAATTTTTAAAAAATAATAGAATCCATGGTTTAATAAAAATGAAATTAAATTACTAGTTAATTAAATACAAAAGGTATCTGTCTTTGGTGGGGAGAAAACATCGATTATTTCACCTCTTCAAACTCTTTTTTTTTTTTTTTTTTTTCCCCCAGGCTGCAGTGCAGTTGTGTGATCCTGGCTTACTGCATCTTCAACCCCTGGGCTGAGATGATTTTCCTGCCCCAGCCTCGCAAGTAGCTGAGACAGGTGCATGCTACCATGACCAGCCAATTTTTAAAATTTTTTTCTAGAGATGAATTGTTACTCCTGGCCTTAAATAATCCTCCTGCCTCGGCTGCCCAGAGTGTTGGGCTTTCAGGTGTGAGCCACCATGCCTGGCCACCTTCTCAACTTCTTTTTGGCATTTTTGGTAGCAACGTTGATGGGTTTATTGGTATTCTCATTTTGTGTAACGGCAAATAGAGAAGTGAGTCTGGGGCTTGAGCCCTGGTTTGACTGTTTCACTATGTTGTTTACCGTCAGTCTCATCATTTTCCTGATTTGAAATCATTCCTGTAGGCCTTTCCATCTAAAATTATCTTCACTTGCAGCCAGGCGCCATGCCTTAAATTTGTAATCCCAACAATTTTGGAGGCTGAGGTAGGTGCATCATTTGAGTCCAGGAATTGGAGATTATCCTGGGCAACATGCAAAGCCCTGTCTCTACTGAAAATGCAAAAATTAGCCCGGTGTGGTGGTGCGTGCTGGTGTGCGCCTGAAGTCCTAGCTACTCAGGAGGCTGAAGTAGGAGGATCATTTTAGCCCAGGAGGCAGAGATTGCAGCGAGCTGAGATCACATCACTGCACTCCTTCCTGGATGACATGACCAGACCCTGTCTCAAAAAAAAAAAAAAATTACATTCACTTGAAAATTACTTGTCATGGTCACTTGTATATTTCATTTTCTTTAAAATAGCTGTTAGGAGAAGAGAGTGCTACTGATGACTACAAATGATCAGGGAGTCAGTGTCTTAGGTTTAATAGCATATAGAATAAGACTAAATTTTTCAACTTTCCATACAGCTTTCTGAAACAAAGGTCTTCACTGCCTCATCTGCTCCAGCAGAGAATCACATCTCACCTGGACAAAGGTAAATACTTTTTGCCATCTTATATTTGTTATTCAAAGCATTACTGAAATCTTTTGCCTCAGGAAAATTATTTTCATTTTTGGGTCTCTATTTTTTCCCTTTTTATCCAAGGCTAACCTTTATTTTACTGCTACTTGGTAATCTGACAGAGCTTGAACCATTTCCTAATTGGTGTATCTACTGATGAATTAAAACAGTAGTTACTTTTGTGATTTGTTAGCAGTTGTTGCAGAGATCATGTTAAACTAACGGTTGTTCTTTTCACTTTTGTAGACCATTTTTTTTTTTTGGACAGAATTCACTTAATACCTTATATCCTTTGGTTTCTTTGTGTGCCATTTATTTAGATCTTCTGAAACTAATACAGATTTCTTATTTGGGTTCTACTAGTTTTACTCTACTAGGTTACAGAAAAGGAAGGAACTTTTCGGATAACAACAACATTCTTAGAATGTGCACTGAACCGAATGACTTAAGAGCATTTATTTATGTTCTAGTTTTCACACTGACTCTAAACACCTTTGAAAATGGTTTCAGGCTGGGCATGGTGGCTCACGCCTGTAATCCCAGCACTCTGGGAGGCCGAGGTGAGCAGATCATGAGGTCAAGAGGTCGAGACCATCCTGGCCAACATAGTGAAACCCTGTTTTTACTAAAAATACAAAAATTAGCTGGGCGTGGTGGCGTGTGCCTGTAGTCCCTGCTACTCTGGAGGGTGAGGCAGGAGAATTGCTTGAACCTGGGAGGTGGAGGTTGCAGTGAGCAGAGATCATGCCACAGCACTCCAGCCTGGTGCCTGGCGACAGAGTCAGACTCTGTGTCAAAAAAAAGAAAAGAAAATGGTTTCAAAGTGTAGTGGTCTGGAAAGATAAAAGCGTGGATACATATGATAACTTAGAAATGAAGGCAGTTTTGAACCTGACATGATCAATCTCATGCTAAATGAGATGGTGATGAGATTTCATTGTAGGGAAATAAAAATGATTAATGGTTATGTCTTGAATATTGTTTTGAGATTGTATAGAATTTCCTGTTAAATGCACATACTTTCTATATTGTATTTAGGATTCAGTGAATGTACTGGGATCATTGTCATGAAATTCAGCTTAGCTATTGGAATAGTCTATAAGGGTGAGGAACTCAGGCCCAGGAACTTTGCCCTGTATCAGGAATGAGTCTTGAATTGTCCCAGAATCTGCCTGTCGCATTGGCATGGTGAGAATATCAGTTAGGAGAACTGATAGAAACTGGTCTTTGAAAGGATTTACTGGCATTCATTACCAGGTTAGGTAATGTGGTGTATGTGGCAGGTCCTACTACACTAGGTAAGTTTAGAGAAGAGTTGGTATAGGAAGTTTGTAGCTCATTCTTGTTAGGTAGTCCTAACTGGAATATCTGTCTTTCTGGGGGTGTTTTAAGAGTTCTGGTTAACAGTATATTTGTTATTATACTGTGCATTTATTCCTGAATATTTTAAAGATAAAATTATATGGGGGTGTGTATGTCTGTGTGTATGTATACACACTTAAATATATCATGGGATGGAATGTAAAAATTTAAGATAAATGTGAAACTTGGCTGGGCAGGGTGGCTCATGCCTGTAATCCCATTGCTTTGGGAGGCCAAGGCAGGTGGATCACTTGAGGTCAGGAGTTCGAGACCAGCCTGGCCAACATGGTGAAACCCTGTCTTTACTAAAAATACAAAAAGTTAGCTGGGTGTGGTGGCATATGCCTATAATATAATCCCAGCTACTCTGGAGGCTGAGGCACAAGAATCGCTTAAGCCTGGGAGGCAGAGATTGCAGTGAGCCAGGATCACGCTGCTGCACTCCAGCCTTGACAACAAAGTGAGACACTGTCTCAGAAAAAAAAAGTGAAACTTACTGAATTGTCTACTGCAGCTGAGGTCTTTATTCCCTAAAAATATGGGTCTATTAGGAACTCTGGTTTTAAGTAATAAATGGGTAAAATATTCTAGGTGAAATGAGCCAAACTTCAGAAAATTGTTTAATTTTACTTTATTGCGCCAGGTTTTCAAATCAGTCCTTAATATGTTAGTTATTACTGGGAAAATTTCTCAGTACACCTTTAGATTCTTTTCTCTGAAAAGCCCTGCTTCAGTCTCTGTGGCTTTGTATGCTTTTTTGGATGGATGACGTCCTCCTTTTGCCCCCTTAAATCCCATTTTCCAAAGGTTCTCCTCATTTGACTTTTAATGTAAATTCACTATATATTGATTGACTTCTCAAATTCATTTGTTTAAGATTTGCTTATGACTGGTTCCTCATTGCTTTTTGTCTGCTTAGCATTGATCTGGTAGCCTTGCTCCAGAAGCCTGTTCCTCACAGTCAAGCTTCAGAAGCCAACTCCTTTGAAACTTCCCAACAGCAGGGCTTTGGCCAAGCCCTTGTCTTCACAAACTCGCAACACAACAATCAGATGGCACCAGGGACTGGCAGCTCCACTGCTGTCAACACCTATTCTCCTCAGAGCCTGGTAACTTCACTTTTATTTCAGTATGGAATTTTAAGAAATGTGCCCATTAGCAAATATATTCTAGCATATGACACATGCCTCATAATTACTTTCTTAATGTAAAAATTTCTATGTAAGGCTGGGCATGGTGGCTCATGCCTGTAATCCCAGCACTTTGGGAGGTTGATGCATGAGAATTGCTTGAACCCAGGAGTTTGAAACCAGCCTGGGCAACAAAGCAAGACTCTATCTCTACATAGAAACAAACAAAAATTAGCTGAGATTAGCTGAGTGTGGTGTTGTGTTCCTGTAGTCCCAGTTACTTGGGAGGTTGAGGTTGGAGGATCACTTGAGCCCAGGAGTTTGAGGCTGCAGTGAGCCATGTCATGCCACTGTACTCCAGTCTGGGCAACAGAGCGAGACCCTGTCTCTAAAACAAACAACAAAAAATTCTACAGTAGATCTCAGTCCCAAAAGCAATGAGGTAATTTCCAAGCACATATCTGATGATTCCGTGTGGAATTCAACTACCTGAGTTTCCTGAACAAAGATAAAATTTTTTTTTATGGTTCGTGGAATTCTTTCAACTGATGATCACTCTTGAGATCTAAAGCACCCCTTTCTTCTGAATGATGTTTTCCTTGGATTTTGTCTCTATAGTTAATATATTCATTTTCTCACTTGTTTTCCAATTTACTTAAATGCAAAAGTTTATCAGAATTGATTTGCTGTAAAATCATGTAAAAACAGTTCTAAGTCTGCCTAGGAGCTTATATTTTTTGCTTTTTTTTTCATTCGTAAAATAGGCTACATTTTCTTAAAATTCTAAATGATGTAACAGAGGCCCTTATAGTTTGGATGTGATTTTATTGAAACAGTGTCATTTAGTGCTGTATGACCCTGACTTCCAATGTGAGTTAAGCTCCCATCAGAAGGAACTTCAGGAACTGTTAATGAAGGCTTTGGAGATGGCCTTATGGAAGTATAAGCTTAGATCATAGCTTGTGAAAGAATGTCGCTTTAGAATGGTGAACTGAAGTTCCTACCCGACTATAGGAAGTTCTGAGCTGGCAAAGGGAAGTTGGAAAGGTCTATGGACACAGAACTACAGCTTTCACTAGGGGTAATTATTTTAGTTTGTTGCTGTGTTTTTCCTGAAATGTATTGTTGAGAAACAGAATTTACTCCCCTGTCTGAGTCAAGTCACTTGTACCCTGATAAAACTGAAAATTGAATATTGAAACTTTTCAATACTATGTTCTCCTCTGTGTAGCCATATCATGTGTTGGGTTTAGAGACTTGGTGTTTTTAGTATCATTGATATATGAGGGGTGTCAGTGCTTGAAGTAGGACAGCCTAAGGCTTCTCTATTTTGAGAAGGCCCAATAACCCTGATTTTTAATTGAAGCACCGTTGTCATTTCTTCCTCTGCCCTTCCCTCTGCTACTGGTATAATTCTGTAATGCCCTTCCTGACTTGCTGAAATCTATGCCTGCCTACTGAGTTGATAAAGCATTTGAGTTTTTAGTGATCTTAAGATATGTTGCTTTATGTCGTGACCAGCATGAGAATCACCAACATGAGAAAGCAGAATAAGAATTGTTTGTGTGGCACTGTATTAGAACAGTAGTTCTCAACACTGCCGCGCTTTAAAAATCACTGGGGGCCGGGCGCAGTGGCTGACACCTATAATCCCAGCACTTTGGGAGGCGGAGGTGGGTGGATCACCTGAGGTCAGGAGTGTGAGACCTGCCTGACCAACATGGTGAAACCCCATCTCTACTAAAAAGAAGACAAAAATTAGCCAGGCGTGGTGGCAGGCGCCTGTAATCTCAGCTACTTGGGAGTCTGAGGCAGGAGAATCGCTTGAACCTGGGCAGCGGAGGTTGCAGTTAGCTGTAATCACATCATTGTGCTCTAGCCTGGGCAACAATAGAGAAACTGTCTCAAAAAGAAAAAAAAAAAAAAATCACTGGGGAGGCCAGGCATGGTGGCTCATGCCTGTAATCCCAGCACTTTGGGAGGCTGAGGCAGGAGAATTGTGAGATGCCAGGAATTTCGGACCAGCCCAGCAACATAGCAAGACCTCATCTCGCTGAATTAAAGTCAACTGGCATCTTGGCACATGCCTGTAATCCTAGCTACTGTAGTCCCAGCTGCTCGGGAGGCTGGCGCTGGAGGATCACTTGAGCCCAGGAGGTTGTTCTGTGGCCCTCCAGCCTGGGTTGATAGCAAGATCTTGTCTCTAAATAATAATTAATAATAAAATAAAATCAGTGGGGAACCTAGTAAATGACAGCAACAGAAGTAATAATGATATTTCCTGAGTCTCTAAGACAAAACGTGTCCTCATCTTTGGGATTGGGATTGGGATTGGTATTGGGATTTGGGTGCTCTGTGTGTGTGTGTGTGTGTGTGAGAGAGAGAGAGAGACGGAGTCTTGCTTGTGTGTGTATGTGTATGTGACGAAGTCTTGCCATGGAGTCTTGCGTGTGTGTGTGTGTGTGTGTGTGTGTGTGTGTGTGTGTGTGACGGAGTCTTGTTCTATCACCCAGACTGGAGTGCAGTGGCGTGATCTCGGCCACTGCAACCTCTGCCTTCTAGGTTCAAGCAATTCTCCTGTCTCAGCCTCCTGAGTAGCTGGGGTTACAGGCATGTGCTACTGTGCCTGGCAGATTTTTGTGTTTTTGGTAGAGACACGGTTTCACTATGTTGTCCAGGCTTGTCTCTAACTCCTGACCTCAGGTGATCTACCCACCTCAGCCTCCCAAAGTGATGGGATTACAGGCGTGAGCCACTGCGCCCGGCCTGACCTGTATTTGATCCTGCAGGGTCATCTCCAGCTGATCTCTTCTTTGAACATCTTGTCATTATTAAAGATGAAGGCTGTGGTTCACAGATTGGGAAAATAGTGTGTGTGTGTTGGTCATGCATATCTTTGTCATTTACTTCTTGGCATTTCTCTTTAGTTTTTAAAATAATAACATTTAATTGTCAACTTATGACATCACTTTTAAAAAAACTGATTTCTTCAAATTCATAAGAAATACTTCTCTTCCCTTTAACTTCTTATGTCAGAATGAGGAAGGATAGCTGTATTTAATTAGCTTTTATGGCACAGGAATATTTTCATGTAGTATTTTCTAAGTTATATTTTAGTAATTCACATGTTTCAGATTATAGATTTTAACATGCTTATGAAAATACTTGATGTGTTTTAAAGCTTCGGGTAAAAATTCTGTATTGCTGAGGATTTGTTCTTTTATCCCCCTTTTAAAGTCATCCGTCCTTGGCTCAGGATTTGGAGAGCTTGCACCACCAAAAATGGCAAACATCACAAGCTCCCAGATTTTGGACCAGATGAAAGCTCCAAGTTTGGGCCAGTTTACCACCACCCCAAGTACACAGCAGAATAGTGCAAGTCACCCTGCAACTACTACTTCTTGGGACCTCAAGCCCCCAACATCCCAGCCCTCAGTCCTCAGTCATTTTGGTAAGTATACATTGTGGGTTTGCCCCAACTGAGAACGTGCCAAGCTTTGACAGAGTGTGTTGACTTGTTTTATTTATTTATTTATTTTTTGAGACGGAGTTTCGCTCTTGTTACCCAGGCTGGAGTGCAATGGCGCGATCTCGGCTCACCGCAACCTCCGCCTCCTGGGTTCAGGCAATTCTCCTGCCTCAACAACCTGAGTAGCTGGGATTACAGGGATGCACCACCATGCCCAGCTAATGTTTTGTATTTTTAGTAGAGATGGGGTTTCACCATGTTGACCAGGATGGTCTTGATCTCTTGACCTCGTGCTCCACCTGCCTCGGCCTCCCAAAGTGCTGGGATTACAGACTTGAGCCACCGTGCCCGGCGACTTGTGAATACTAATGTGGAACTTGTCCAGAGTTGTTTCTTTTTAGTAGAACTCTTGCAGTTTCTAAGTTAAATCAGTCTTCCTTTGTTGTACAGTACCTGCACTGTTGTTGTTCTTGATAGTGTCATTATCAGTAGTAGTGGTAATGATGGTAAGTATGTGCCTTGAAGAATAAAAGCATGCAAATATGAGCGTGTAACACTTTGTGTAAATGCATGGACAGAGTTTTCTGAGCTCTGTTAGAATAGGGTGACGATAAAATGTGGAATGTGGAAAACATTTTAAGACATTTTTTTTTTTTGAGATGGGGGTCTTCCTGCGCTGCCCAGGCTGATCTCCGCCTTTTGGCCTCAAGCAGTCTTTTCATCTCAGCCTCCTGAGTAGCTGGGATTACAGATGTGCACCACTATATCCAGCCTAGAAAATATTTTACTTTATTATTGTTTTTTGAGTCAGGATCTTGCTCTCTTGCTCAGGCTGGAAAACAGTGGTGTAGTAACATATCACTGCAACCTTGACCTCCCAGGCTCAGTTGATCCACCCACCTCAGCCTCTCTAGTAGCTGGGACTGCAGGCACGTGCCACCTCTCCTGGCTAATTTTTTTGTATTTTTTTGTGTGACAGGGTTTTGCCATGTTGCCCAGGCTGGTCTGGAACTCCTGGACTCAGGCAATCCACCCACCTCGGCCACCAAAAGTGCTGAGATTACAGGTGTGAGCCACCATGCCCAGCCTGGACAGTTTTTTAAATCACACACACTCATGCTTTCTCATTCTAACATTTCCAAGTATCCACTATGATTTTGTCAAGCTTTATGTTCCGTGGTTTGTATTGTAAAGGTCCCATGTATAAAATGAATGTTTTCTAAACTAAACTTCCACAGAAATTGTGACATTAAGCCATGATTCCCCATCAGCACTCACATGCCACACTGTGTTAAGGAATAGCAGGGAATTTCATTAATTATGGAGCTGGCCATGTGGGCTGGTTTATGGTTAGGGCATATAGAGACACAGGGACGTGTATTTCTCTGCTATGTGAAATGGCTTACTGTGTTTGAAGTACCTGAAACCACTTCTGGGTTTGAAGTGATGTCTAGTCTACCAAGGGAAATCATTAGAAACTCAGTGCCCAAACTTTTTACTGGGGTAAGAAATGTAGGCACCCTGTGCCTAACACGTTGCAAAATTACAGTTTCCTAGAAGGAAAGCAGGTGTTGAGCATCAACCACATTGTTTATACAGACATTCTTAACACAGTGAGCCACTCTAATAGTTAGTATGTTGGCACCCTTTACCAAGCATGTACCGGTAGTCCAAGTTTTCACACATCCACCAGGGTATGGTCATCAGGCAGGCCTTTTTGAGAGCAGTTGTAGGTCTTCTATATTAACTTTTTCTGCAGACATAACTAATGAGTGATAGGACTTTTTTATTTTTTTTGAGATGGAGTCTTGCTCTTATTGCCCAGGCTGGAGTGCAGTGGTATGATCTCAGCTCACTGCAACCTCTGCCTCCCAGGTTCAAGCGATTCTCCTACCTCAGCCTCCCAAGCAGCTGGGATTACAGGCATGCACCACCACACCCGGCCAATTTTTGTATTTTTAGTAGAGACGGGGTTTCACCATGTTGGTCAGATTGGTCTTGAACTCTCAACCTCAGGTGATCTGCCTGCCTCGGCCTCCCAAAGTCCTGAGATTACAGGCATGAGCCACTGTGCCCGGCTGTGATAGGACTTTTTAGATAGAAGCTTGCTATTCCCATATTCTTTTTTTTTTTTTGGAGACAGAGTTTCGCTCTTGTTACCCAGGCTGGAGTGCAATGGCGCGATCTTGGCTCACTGCAACCTCCGCCTCCTGGGTTCGAGCAATTCTCCTGCCTCAGCCTCCTGAGTAGCTGGGATTACAGGCATGCGCCACCATGCCCAGCTAATGTTTTGTAGTTTTAGTAGAGACGGAGTTTCACCATGTTGACCAGGATGGTCTCGATCTCTTGACCTCGTGATCCACCCGCCTCGGCCTCCCAAAGTGCTGGGATTACAAGCGTGAGCCACCATGCCCGGCCTATATTCCCATATTCTTTATAAAGCCTATGTGTTTGGTGGATGCCTATAATATCAAGTTCAAAAGTGGATGCATCTAAACCAGATCTGCCATTTGTTTTTTAAAAATTAATTTCAATTGAAACTCAGCCAGCTGGGCAACAATGGCTCATGTCTGTAATCTCAGCACTTGGGAAGGCAGACGGAGGAGGATTACTTGAGCCCAGGAGTTCAAGACCAGCCTGGGCAACATGGCGGGACACAAAAGCTAAAATATTAGGTTGTTGTACTATCGGGCCCCATAGAGAAAAAGATTGCCAACTTCTGTCCTATATGGTAGAGCTGGCTTTTCAAATTAGTAGTGAAATGGTTTATTAAAACTGGATATCTGAATGAAGTTGGATCTCTATACCAAAATGCCAGTGGGTCAAACAGTTAAACATAAGCAGTGAATCTACAACTGTAATAGAGAAAACTTAGGAGAATTTTTTGGTGTTCTCTGTGAGGGAGACCTTTCTGGTATGGTAGAAAACACCAAATTAGAAGGGAGACAAACAGTGAAAAAAATATTCAAAATTTGTGTCATAGACAAAAAGAGTTAATTTCCTTAATAAAAAAGTAACTAAAAATAAAGCAGATCAACAAACAGGTTAAAAAATGGCTCAAGAGGTACAAACAGAGTCTATAAGTAAAGAACACTTAAGAATATGAAATGACGGTAAGCACATTTAATGTCATTTTAGTTTGCATTTTTTAAAATACCATTTTCCAACAGTTAAACTAGGAAATTCAAGAGTATTTGGTATTAGAGTGTGTTAAAAAGGATGTGTCTCATCTGTGGACAGTAATTTTATAATATTTATCAAAAATCAAAATACATTTACCCTGTGTAGGAGCAACCTTATCCTAGCAGTTGATCCTACAGGTATACTTGTATGTAAACAAAATATCTTACATACAAATATATTCATTACTGCATTGTTTTTAATAGCAAAATAGTTGACCTAAAAGTCCATTAAGATAGTACTGGTTTTATAAAATGATACCTATTGTATACTGGATTTCTATGTAGTCATCAAAATGAATATGAAGTGGCTCTTTGCACATTAATGTGAGACATTCAATAGAAATTAAATGATTTGTGAGAAAGTAAGGTATATAGTGTGTGTGTATATATATGTCTGTCTGTATATGTTGTGATATAGGATCTCTGAAAGAGATATTTGGGAAAACCGGGTACAGTGTTTGCCTTTATGGAGCAAGTATGGGAGGATGGTGTGGAAGGGAGACTTATATTCATCACACTTATTATTGTATCTTTTGGATTTGGTAACATCATATATATTTATCAGTCCAAAAACTTAATAATTTTTTTTTTTTTAATTTTTGAATGAGACAGGGTCTTGCTTTGTCACCCAGGCTGGAATGCAGTGGAGCAGTCATAGCTCACTGCAGCCCTGTACTCCTGGGCTGAAGCAGTTCTCCCACCTCAGCCTCCCAGAGTGCTGGCATTATAGGCATGAGCAACTGTGCCTGCTCAAATTTTTAAAAGTTATATAGAAAATATATAAAATAATTAAAGTATGGCTCTCTGTTAGTTAATACTCAGGTGTGTATAGCACCTCAATATTGTTCTCACAAGCTCATCACCCCCTAGGCTAAATATAAACCACATCTCTCTGCATAGGAAACAAGCCACATACCTATTTGGGAACCTTTTCCCATTTATCTTAAATGAGGTATTACACATAGTATGTGTAAAACCTAAGAAATTCATCTGGAAGATGATTTGGAGAAATTGGTGGTAATGGAACGCTTCACGATAAGTAACAATTGAAGAGGGAGTCCGAAGCCATTGTGCCTCATAAATTGCTGCTTACTTTTTTTTAGACTTCAAATCTCAACCTGAGCCATCCCCAGTTCTTAGCCAGTTAAGCCAGCGACAGCAGCACCAGAGCCAGGCAGTCACTGTTCCTCCTCCTGGTTTGGAGTCCTTTACATCCCAGGCAAAACGTCGAGAATCAACGCCTGGAGACAGTCCCTCCACTGTGAACAAGCTTTTGCAGCTTCCCAGCATGACCATCGAAAATATCTCTGTGTCTGCCCACCAGCCACAGCCCAAACACATCAAACTTGCTAAGCGGCGGATACCCCCAGCTTCTAAGGTGGGCATTTCATCATGAAGTCACAGTCCTAAAGGTGGAGTTATTTTTACATTCAGCTCAAGTAGTGGGATACTAAGTTTTGGAAACTGGGATGCAGTGTTTTTCAAGCATGTAGTTTATTGATTGCATTATGAGGATATTACCATTTCTGAGCAATCGGACTCTAGTATTAGAGGGAATGGATTTGTGCTGAGAGCCACAGATCCTTATTTCAAGTACAGATTTGAAGATCTGGCTCAGAGAACTGTTCTTCTTGAGTGTTCTGCTGTATCCCATAGTTGGAGGATGCATGGTTCCTTGACCAGGTGATGATTTCATCATTGGTGAGTCCCTGAAACAGCAGTCAGCTCAATGTTCACTCCCCACCCATCACCACTCCCCTCTCATTACTCTTAGATGTAGATATTGATATTAATGCCAACCATTCCTGTTTAACTTTTAATTTCTCTCCTTTTTTTTTTTTTTTTTTTTTTTTTTATTAGACAGGGTCTTACTGTGTTGTCCAGGCTGGTGTTGAACTCCTGGGCTCAAGCGATCCTCCTGCCTTCGCCTCCCAAAGTGCTGAGATTACAGGCATGAGCTGAGCGACCACACCCAGCCCAACTTTTAATTTTTCTTTGCTCGTTTATTTTCTTTCTCTTTTTAGAAAAGTCTTGTTCATATTTTCTGTTTGTTTCTCACTCCTCCTTCCTACCAGTATTGCCTGGGAACCTAAATGCTTGTTTGACTCTGGCCTTTGTGACCTGGAATCTGTGGCCTCTGTTCCTGACATGACAGCTTTGCTTTTTCAGATCCCAGCTTCTGCAGTGGAAATGCCTGGTTCAGCAGATGTCACAGGATTAAATGTGCAGTTTGGGGCTCTGGAATTTGGGTCAGAACCTTCTCTCTCTGAATTTGGATCAGCTCCAAGCACTGAAAATAGTAATCAGATTCCAATCAGCTTATATTCGAAGTCTTTAAGGTAATGGATATTTAGCCCTTTGTTATGAAGCAAAATAGACCCTAAGAGATCACCTGGTGGAAAGAATACATGCTGTGGTGATAGGATTGTGTAGCTATCCTCAGTGTTATCCATCATCTCCGTGAGAAACCCATACCTGTAGCTGATAGTCTCAGTTTCTTCATTCCCCTGCCCCTTAGCAACCAATAATCTGTCTCTGGATTTGCCTACCTGGACATTTCATATGACTACAATCTTGGAATGTGTGGCCTTTTATGTCTGGTCTTTCACTTAGTATAAGTTATCCAGGTACACCCATGTTGAATGTATCATTTTTATTGCCAAATATTTCATTACAAAATAAACATTTTGTTCATTCATTAGTTGGTGGACATTTAGGTTGTTTGCTCTTCCTGACTGTAGCGAATCATGCTCCTATGGACGTTTGGTTTCAAGTTTTGCATGCTTTCAGTTCTTTGGGATATATATCCCAGGAGTAGAATTGCTGAGTCGTATGGTAACTCTTAACCATTTGGGAAACTGCCATACTGTTTCCACTGTGGCTGTGGCATTTTACATTCCTACCAGTAATCTATGAGGGATCTAATTTCTCCACATCTATGGAGCAGTAGTTTTCCTTGAGTGGAATATTTTATAAATACAAAATCTCAGATTTTAGTTTTCTTTTCTCCCCTTCCTCCTGTCACCCAGGCTGGAGTACAGTGGCGCCATCTCGGCCTACTGCAACCTCCGCCTCCCAGGTTCAAGTGATTCTCCTGCCTCAGCCTCCTGAGTAGCTGGGACTACAGGCGTGTGTCACCATGCCCAGCTAATTTTTGTATTTTTAGTAGAGACAGGGTTTCACCGTGTTAGCCACGATGGTCTTGAACTCCTGACCTGGTGATCTGCCCGCCTCAGCTTCCCAAAGTGCTGGGATTACAGGCATGAGCCACTGCGCCCGGCCTGTTTTTTTTTTTTTTTGAAATAGGATCTTGCTCTGTCACATAGGCTGGAGTACAGCAGCACAATCTTGGCTCACTGCAACCTCTGCCTCCCAGGCTTAAGTGATCCTCCTGCATCAGCCACCTAAAGATCTGGGATTACAGGCATGCGCCACCATTCCCAGCTAAATTTTTTGTATGTTTTGTAGAGACGGGCTTTGTTATGTTGCCCAGGCTGGTCTCAAACTCTGGAGCTCAAGGAATCTGCCTGTCTCAGACTCCCAAAGTGCTGGGATTACAGGCATGAGCCACCATGCCTGGCTGTTTTTTGTTTTGTTTGGTTTTTTAGTTAGCCATTGCACATTCTAGAGTCAAAACCTGGTAATTAAGTTCCCTTTTTATTTGTTTGTATTTTGTTTTTTGAGATGGAGTTTTGCTCTTAAGTTTCCCAGGCCGGAGTGCAATGGCATGTTATCAGTTCACCGCAATCTCCGCCTTCTGGGTTCAAGCGATTCTCCTGACTCAGCCTCCTGAGTAGCTGAGATTATAGGCATGCACCACCACGCCCAGCTAATTTTGTATTTTTAGGAGAAACGGGAATTCTTCATGTCGGTCAGGCTGGTCTCCAACTCCCGACCTCAGGTGATCCACCCGCCTCGGCCTCACCCAGTGCTGGGATTACAGGTGTGAGCCACAACACCTGACCTTAAGTTCCCTTCTTAAAGATGGTCTCAAACACCTAGATTCCTTAAAGAACCTTCATAAGTATTCTTGTTTTTTTTCTTTTTCTTTTTTTTTTTTTTTCTTTGAGACAGAGTCTCGCTCTGTTGCCAGGCTGGAGTACAGTGACATGATCTCGGCTCACTGCAACCTCCGCCTCCCGGATTCAAGCAATTCTCCTACCCCAGCCTCCCAAGTAGCTGGGATTATAGGCGCCTGCCACCATGCCCGGGTAATTTTTGTATTTTTAGTAGAGATGGGGTTTCACCATGTTGGCCAGGATGGTCTCGATCTCCTGACCTTGTGATCCACCCACCTCGGCCTCCCAAAGTGCTGGGATTAGAGGTGCGAGCCACCCAGGCTGGACTGAGTATTCTTAAAGATGTCCCCCTATCTCTCAATTAAATTAGGTGGGTCTCATTTGGGACAATAGATTGATGAAGTACTTGCATCTAATGAAGCTGTTTATTTTTTTTCATGAAGGTATTTAAAGTAATAAAATTTTGTTTAATATTTTTAACTCTTCTCAGTGAGCCTTTGAATACATCTTTAGCAATGACCAGTGCAGTACAGAACTCCACGTATACAACTTCCGTCATTACCTCCTGCAGTCTGACCAGCTCATTGCTGAGTTCTGCTAGTCCAGTAGCAACGTCTTCCTCCTATGACCAGAGTTCTGTGCATAGCAGGATCCCATACCAAAGCCCTGTGAGTCCATCAGAGTCAGCTCCAGGAACCATCATGGTAAGTGGTATTTCAGGATTTTTCTCATGGGATGTCTATCTTATTTGGAAATTAATATTTGGTTAAATTATGCTTCTTGGATATGATTTTATTTTACAAATTGACTAACCTTTTGAGTAGAATCCTTATAGTTCATTGAGTTTGTTTACAGTGTGCATCTGTAGCACCCATGCTCTTGGGTATGTGGCTAGATCCACAGGTTCGTATTGTGGAGAAAACCAAGCATCTGTGTAGTATCAGCACTTTGGCTGTAGTACTGGCACTTCTATGTTGTCTGACCCTGCCCATGTCTCTGCACATTTCATGTGCTGCTTTCTCTCTCATTGCCCCATTTGCTTTGACTGTATTTGCTTCTTCATCACTGTTAGGTATTTTTGTTAATAATACCGGACTACAGATAAAGGAATCAGTTCTATTTGTGATAGTTTTAAAGTTTTGCCCTTCTAGATTCTTGTTAGCTGCATATCTGATTGTCATTGCCAGTTGTATGCTTTCTGTTAAGTTGAGATATACCAATATCTCCTGAGAATCTTAGAAACTTAAAAAAGAACAAGTAGGTATACACATTTCTGCTAGGCCAAATCAGCTATTCTTACTGTTTTCATGTTTCTTGTTCACCCTTTAAACTAGCTTACACTAGTAATGCTTGAACATCATTGCCTCCCAGGAAACTAAAATAATATGTATAGCATTACAGGCATACCTTGGAGATACTGCAGGTTCTGTTTCAGACCGCTGCAATAAAGCGAGTTGCACTAAATTTTTGGCTTCCTAGTATATATAAAAGTTACAATGTGGGTATCTTAATTAAAGGTACTTTATTGCTGAAAAATGCTAAAAATTATTAATATGTGAGCATTCAGTGTGTGAGCAATTCTGTGGGTGGTGGTGGTGGTTTTTTGGGTAGAGTACTGAGTCTTGCTTGGTCATCCAGGATAGAGTCCAGTGGCATGATCACAGCTCACCGCAGCCTTGACCTCCCGGGCTCAGTCAAACCTCCCACTCCATCCTCTGGAAGAACTGGGACTACACACATGCACTGCCATGTCTGGCTGACTTTTGTATTTGCGTAGAAACAGGGTATCTCTATGTTGCCCAGGCTGATCTTGAACTCCCGGACTTAAGCAATCCATCTGCCTTGGCCTTCCAAAGTGCTGGGATTACAGGGTGAGCCACCACACTGGGCTCTTTGTTCCTTTTATCACTTGACATTATTTTGTAAATATGACATGATATCTTAGGATTTCAGCTCAACAACTCTGTATACCTAAGGTTTCCAAGTAAAATTTTTAAGCCAACAATTTTTATTAACAGTGCTGGGACTTGATAATTCTGTTAGTAAATCTAAACCCTTGCCCCACAAAAACCCTTCATACCATATATATACACCCTCACACACACATTTGCAGCATCTTACTTTGTGTAGGCAGCTGAGAAAAGTACAGATATGCTTCCAGTTTAGGAAGAAGCCTTTCTAGAGCCAAGGAAACAACTACATTGTGGTGGTTCCTATATTAAATCTGCCTGCCTGCATCCAATGTCTTAATTGCATTTGAATTAAGGAATCTTGTTGTCTTCGTTCTTCTTGTTCTTCTTTCTCTTCTTCCTCCCCTTCCTCCTCTTCCTCTTCCTCCTCCCTCTCCTCCTCCTCTCTCCTCTTCCTCGTTCCCCTCCTCCCTTCTTTCTTTTCTCTTCTTCCTTTCTTCCCTCTTTGTTCTTTCTCCTCTTTTCCTTCTCCTCCTCATCCTCGTCTTCTTCCTCCTCCTCCCTCTGTCTCCTTCTCTTCTTCATTTTGAGACAGGGTCTGGCACTGTCACCCACTGGAGTGCAGTGGTACAATCACAACTCCCTGCAGCCTTAGCCTCCTGAGTAGTGGGGACTGCAGATGCACCCGGCTAACTCTTTTTGTAGAGACACAGTTTTATAATGTTGCCCAGGCTAGTCTCAAGGAATGTTATAAAGCACACAAATGGCTGAGAGCATTAAAAACACATTGGAATCTGGGCACGGTGGCTTACTCCTGTAATCCCACCACTTTGGGAGGCTGAGGTGGGCAGATCGCCTGAGATCAGGAGTTCGAGAACAGCCTGGGCAACATGGTAAAACCCTGTCTCTACTAAAATACAAAAATTAGCCGGATGTGGCAGTGTGTGCCTGTGGTCCCAGCTACTCTACTTGGGAGGCTGAAGTGGGAGAATCACATGAATCCAGGAGGCGGAGGTTGCAGTGAGTGGAGATCATGACACAGCACTCCAGCATGGGCAAAAGACGTAGTAAACCAAATAATGTTTTTAAGCTATCTTTTCTGAGGTTATGCCAGTCTACCTCTATTGAGATGTAAAATCACAGACTGGATTAGAATCTTGAAACATATTAGCGGAGTAAAGTGGAGCTTTACATGTTTTATCTTTTCCATTATTCCTTTCAGCTAAACATTCAGAAAAATATCTGTGTGCCTTGGCCATCGTAGATCAATCATCCTCCCTTCCTTCTTCTCTTCCCCTTCCACAGCCTGGAATATCCACAGATTAAAATTACCTTCTCAGAGACTCTTTGACAGAAAAAGTTAGAGTCTATGTCCTGACAGATGGGTACTAAAACAAGAAAAACCATGTGAACTGTGGAAATTTCAATGACAAGCTTGTATTTTTTTTTTTTTTGAGACAGAGTCTTGCTTTGTTGCCAAGGCTGTAGTGCAGTGGCACTAATTCAGCCCACTGTAGCCTCTACCTTCTGGGTTCAAGTGATTCTCTTGCCTCAGCCTCTTGAGTAGCTGGAATTACAGGGACCCATCACCATGCCTGGCTAATTTTTGTATTTTTAGTAGAGACAGAGTTTCACCTTGTTGGCCAGGCTGTTCCTGAGCTTCTGACATCAGGTGACACCCCCACCTTGGCCCCCCAAAGTGCTGGGATTACAGGTGTGAGTCACCCTGCCTGGTTAAGGACAAGCTGGTTTTAAGTTTCCACATAAGTTTTTGAGAAGCTCATCACATAACACTTACTACATAATCTAAACAGGCTGGGCATGGTGGCTCATGCCCGGAATCCCAGCACTTTGGGAGGTGAAGGCATGCATGCATATATATATATATATGCATATATAGTATAGTGTAGTATATATATAATTTTTTTGTTTTCTTTGAGAGGAAGCTTTCCACTTATTGCCCAGGCTGGAGTGCAATGGCGTGGTCTTGGCTTGCTGCAGCCTTTGCCTCCTGGGTTGATGTGATTCTCCTGCTTCAGCTTCCCCAGCCGCTGGGATTATAGGCACGCACCACCATGCGTAATTATTTTTTCTTTTTTCTTTTTTTAAAGTAGAAATGGGGTTTTACCATGTTTGCCAGGGTGGTCTTGAACTCCTGACCTTGAACTCCTGATCTACCCACCCCAGCCGCCTAACATGCTGGGCTTACAAGAATGAACCACCATGCCCAATTTAATTTTTTTTTTTTTTTTGAGCTTTGAGACACAGTCTCGCTCTGTCACCCAGGCTGGAGTGCAGTGGTGTGATCTTGGCTCACTGCTACCTCTGTCTCCCAGGTTCAAGTGATTCTCCTACCTTAGCCTCCCGAGTAACTGGAACTACAGGTGTGTGCCACCCTGCCTGGCTAGTTTTTGTATTTTTAGTATAAGTGGGGTTTCACCATGTTGGCCAGGCTGGTCTCAAACCTACTGACCTCAAGTAATCTGCCCACCTTGATCTCCCAAAGTGCTGGGATTACAGGTGTGAGCCACTGCACCCACCCTCAACCTGATACTGTATATTCTCCACTGCGTGCTAGATAATTCTACTTATTTATACTCCAAACACAGTTAAACCTTTGTTAGACTTTTCCCTCTATATATTGCTACTTGTTGATTCTCCACCCTCATTTTAGATGTTAGTTCTTGATGGGCTACTGTGCAATATAATTCCCCCACCCCCCCCGCCTTTTTTTTTTTTTTGGAATCACCAGCCTCTTTATTTTTCAGAAAGAGTTTGTGTTGGATTTTCCTCCTGCCTACCTTAAATATTTGGTAGCATTCATCAGTATAGCCATCTGGGCCAGAAGTTTTCTTTGCAAGAAGTTTTGTAATTGTAAATTCAATTCCTTCAATTGGTAGCTGGCTGTTCAGACTTTTTTTTTCTTTTTTGAGCTGGAGTTTTGCTATGGTACCCAGGGTGGTCTTGAACTCCTGGTCTCAAGCAATTCTTCTGTCTCAGCCTTCTGAGTGTCTGGGATTACAGGTGTGAACCGCTGTGCTTCAATTTCTTTTGTTATTTGTGTATGTCAAGGAATTTGTCTATTTCATTTGTTAATTTACTGGTATAAAACTTCAATTTTTTTTTTTTAACAGTGTTTTATGCCATTAATGTTTTACTGTCCTTTTAATGTCTCTGAGGTCTGTAGTGGTATTGTCTCCTATCCTTATTTATTTTTATTTGTTTTTTGAGATGACGTGTCACTCTGTTGTCCAGGCTGGAGTGTAGTGGTGCAATCCTGGCTGACTGCAACCCCCACCTCCTGGGTTCAAGCGATTCTTGTGCCTTAGCCTCCTGAGTAGCTGGATTATAGGCGTGTGCCACTATGCTTGACTAATTTTTTTTTTCTTTAGAAGGAGTTTCGCTTTTGTTGCCCAGGCTGGAGTGCAATGGCGCGTTCTCCTGTCTCAGCCTCCTGAGTAGCTGGGATTATAGGTACCTGCCACCACGCCTGGCTAATTTTTGTATTTTTTAGTAGAGATGGGGTTTCACTATGTGGGCCATGCTGATCCTGTACTCCTGACCTCAGGTAATCCACCCGCCTCGGCCTCCCAAAGTGCTGGGATTACAGGTGTGAACCACTGCGCCCAGCCAATTTTTTGTATTTTTAGTACAGATAGGGTATAGAGTACCATAGGTAAGCTTGTTTGGATTGTTCAAGGAATATTCTTTTGTCTCTTTCCTGTAGGGCATATCACTATCTGTTAGTTATTGTCCTTAACACCTTATAGGAAGAGAAGACTGGTATCATTATTCATTTTGTCTACATTGACTTGATCTATCTTCATTTTCTATAATCCCCTGGCTATTTGTTACCCCCTTGATGATGTATAGATCCCATCGGAGGGGGAAGTCATTCTGCTGTGCAGAGGTGCCAGGGATCTGCTTCTGTGCATATTTTAAACCAGTCCTCTTAAATTTAGCTTCATCTTCACTTCTGCTTACAAAGTTGCTGCTGTCGATCCAATGCTGAGGTATATTATGTGGTTCTGTGAGGACACAGATTGAGTGTTCTGGTTTTCTCTATTGATGGCTTAGTATTTGGCTTTTCTAGATCAGCTGAGGCAGTTACCATCCTCTGTGTGCTTTCTGCATGTAGACAATTTTGTTACTACCATTTTTTCACCTGATATTTGTCTTTCTGGGTTTACCATTTTTAAAAAGCCATACATTCTTTATCTGCCTTTTTTTTCTTTTTTCTTTTTTTTTTTTGAGATGAAGTTTTACTCTTTTGGCCTGGGCTGGAGTGCCATAGTACAATCTCTGCTCACTGCAACTTCTTCCTAATGGGTTCAAGCAGTTCTCCTGCCTCAGACACCTGAGTAACTGGTATTACACACATACACCACCACACCTGGCTAATTTAAGAGACAGAATTTCACCATGTTGGTCAGGTGGGTCTTGAACTCCAGACCTCAGGCGATTTGCTTGCCTCGGCCTCCCAGAGTGCTGGGATTACAGTTATGAGCCGCCATGCCCGGCCTGATATGTCATTTTTAACACAATGTTGGCTGGGCGCGGTGGCTCACGCCTGTAATCCAAGCACTTTGGAGGCCAAGGCAGGCGGATCACCTGAGGTCGGGAGTTCAAGACCAGTCCTGATCAACATGGTGAAACCCCCTCTTTAAATAAAAAAATAAATAAAACAAAAACAAAAACACAATGTTTATTTCTGTACTTTCCAGTTTGGCAACCACTGGCTGCATATGGCTATGTAAATGTAATTAAAGTAGTCAGAAGTTCAGTTCCTCAAACACTGGCCACATTTTAAGTGCGTATTAGCCAGATGTGGTTAGTGGCTATGCCATAGGACTGTGCAGACATAGAATATTGCCATTAATATAGAAAATATTTTTCAAAAGTGGTGATCTGTACTATTAATAAAGCATAAATAAGTCTGGGCACAGTAGCTCATGTCTATAATCCCAGCACTCTGGGAGGCTGAGGCAGGAAGATCACCTGAGGTCAGGAGTTCGAGACCAGCCTGGCCAACATGGTGAAACCCCATCTGTACTAAAAATACAAAAAATTGGCTGGGCATGGTAGCTCATGCATGTAATCTCAGCTACTTGGGAGGCTGAGGCAGGAGAATTGCTTGAACGCGAGAGGTGGAGGTTTCATTGAACCGAGATTGTGCCACTGTACTGCAGACTGGGCGATGGAACAAGACTCGGTCTCAAAAAACAATAATAAATAAATAAAGCAGAAATCAGGCCATGTCCTGTCCACGTATCAGTCCTTGTCATCTCCAGTATATCTCAACTCCTGTTCTAATGTCACCTCTCACTCTCCTTGCCCATATCACTGCTCATTTCATTCCTTACTCAGCTGGTTGATTTTGTTTTCTTCTAGAGATTTTGATTTCTTAACCCTTTGATACTGCTTTGTTTTTGCTCTTGCCTTTCTTTTTTTCATTTTAGAGACAGGGCATTGCCTTGTCACTGAGGCTGGAGTGCAGTGGCACGATCAGAGCTCACTGCAGCCTCAATCTCTTGGGCTCAGATGATCCTCCTGCCTCAGCCTCCTGAGTAGCTGGGAGTACAGGTGCATGCCACTATGCCTGACCAGTTTTTTAATTTTTTGTAGAGGTGAAGTCATTTTGCCAGACTGGTCATCAACTCCTAGGCTTAAGTGATATACCCACACCAGCCTCCCAAAGTGTTGGGATTACAGGCGTGTACCACCATGCCTGACTTCTTGTCATTCTTTTGCCTAGAATTTTCCCCATCCCAAATAGTATGGCCCTCTGTGGTATCAGTTTGTCTATATTTTGAGTTTTAAAAATGATTTTCAGGTTGGGTGCGGTGGCTTATGCCTGTAATCCCAGCTCTTTGGGAGGCTGAGGTGGGTGGATCCACAGGGTCAGAAGTTTGAGACCATTCTGGCCAACATCATGAAACCCTGTCTCTACTAAAAATACAAAAATGAGCACGTGCCTGTAAATCCCAGCTACTCAGGAGGCTGAGGCAGAGGAATTGCTTGAACCAGGGAGTCGGAGGTTGCAGTGAGCTGAGATTATGCCACTGCATTCCAGCACTCCAGCCTGGCATCAGAGTGAGACTTTGTCTCAAAAAAAGAAAAAAAAAAAAAAAGATTTTCAAGCTGAAATGAAACATTTCCTCAGGTCTGATGACCGTTGTTTCCTGTTCCACTTTTCCGTGCTTTTTCTGTCCGGTGCATTTTAAAGAAGACTCCTTCATACGTCAGGGCTTGTGTTGTTTAGCATGGGTCATGTAAATACACTTAGTGGGGCATGAACCTTAGTGTAGGGTGAACCAGAAAACTAGATCTTTGATTTCTTTCTACTTATTTGTATATATTTGATGAGGTATGTTGTTTCCCTTTCCCTGACTATAACCTGTTATTTTTAACTTATTTTTTTCCTAGTAGTTCTGATTGTCTATATTTCTTGTAAAAGCATAACTTGTAAAAAAATAAAACTTTCTAGAACAAAGAGTATCGTAAATAAGTCTAATATTCATGAGCAGAGGTTATATAAGATTTGAGTTGATACAGAGGCAACAACTATAGGATGTTTTTACAATTTGTAAGAAAGAATCTGTTACAGCTTTTTTGATGTTTCTCTTATCTTGGGACACTGTTTGAGCCTTGTAGGTTCTGATGTTGATTGTTCCATGCCATATGTTCCCTGTTCATTCTGTGGAGGCAGAAGTCATTTTTGTAAGGATGCCTTTTTCATGTGGGTTGCCTTTCAAGAAAACATCTTTTTTTTTTTTTTTTTTTTTTGAGACGGAGTTTCGCTCTTGTTGCCCAGGCTGGAGTGCAATGGCGCGATCTCGGCTCACCGCAGCCTCCGCCTCCTGGGTTCAGGCAATTCTCCTGCCTCAGCCTCCTGAGTAGCTGGGATTACAAGCATGCGCCACCATGCCCAGCTGATTTTTTTTTTGTATTTTTAGTAGAGACGGGGTTTCACCATGTTGACCAGGATGGTCTCGATCTCTTGACCTCGTGATCCACCCTCCTTGGTCTCCCAAAGTGCTGGGATTACAGGCGTGAGCCACCGCGCCCGGCAAGAAAACATCTTTTCCTCTCAGAATCATTTTGCTAGTGATATAAAATGTGATGATTTTTGGTGTGCAAGTTATCTTGTGGCTGGGCATGGCGGCCCACGCCTATAATCCCAACACTTTCGGAGGCCAAGGTGGGCAGATCACCTGAGGTCAGGAGTTCGAGACTAGTCTGGCGAACATGGTGAAACCCAGTTATCTTTAAAAAAAAAAAAAAGTTATTTGGGGCTGGACATGGTAGCTCATGCTTGTAATCCCAGTGCTTTTGGAGGCCAAGGCAGGAGGATCACTTGAGTCCAGGAGTTGGAGACCAGCCTGGCCAATATGACAAAACCCCATCTCTACAAAATATACAAGAATTAGCCAGGCTTATTGGGATGCACCTGTAGTCCCAGGTGCTAGGCAGGCTCATGGAGAGGATCACCTGAACCTGGGGAGATGAAAAAAAATTTCTTTAAAAACATTTTTGCTCTTGCATGAGAGTTTGTTGTATTACCTCCCCTTTATTAAAAAATAGAATAAAAGAGATCATTGTTTCTTGATTAAGCTATATGTTATAGAAAGTATAAAAAGCCACCTATGTAATGATTTCATTTTGTGAGTTTATGTTCTCTTCTCTTCCTTATAGAATGGACATGGTGGTGGTCAAAGCCAGCAGACACTAGACAGTAAGTATAGCAGCAAGCTACTCTTGTCATAGCTGGTGCCAACCCAACAGAGGAAGATAGCTCACATGATTGGAAATCACCAGTTGGTCAATGGCTAATTCTTTAAACAGTAGCCCTTTTACCTTTTTTGTTTTTTGGATCAGGTATTAGCTAGTGGTGGTATTAAAAATGTCATAGCCACAGCAAGAAGGAGGTGATGGTCTCATATTCTTCTGCCCTAATCAGACTGCACCACAGGTGCAGCATACAGTATGCATTTGAAAGATGCCTGGGTCAAGCAGGATGGCTCGTGAACATAATCCCAGTGCTTTGGGAGGCCAAGCCAGGAGGATTACTTGAGACCAGGAATTCAGTACCAGCCTGAATAGTGATACCGTCTCAATAAATTAGTGATAATAAAAAATTAGCTGGTCATGGTGGCACACACATGTAGTCCTGGCTACTGGGGAGGCTGAGGTAGGAGGGTTACTTGAGCCCAGAGCTACAGTGTGCTACACACCACCGTACTCCACCCTATGTGACAGAGCGAGACCTCTGTATCTTATAAACAAAAAACAGGTCTGGTGCGATGGCTCATGCCTATAATCCCAACACTTGAGGAGTTTGAGACCATCCTATGCAACATGGTGAGCCCTCATCTCTTCAAAAAATTAATTCAAAATAATTAGCTGGGTATGGTAGCTCACGCCTCATGGTTGGAGGTTCGTTGGTTGGTCTGAGCTTGTTAGATGACAGAGGAACTTTTGATTCTAGCAGTGGTAGTGGCACATTTCTTTTGTCTAGGCATGGGTTGAGAACTAAAGTATCTGGGAAGCAGTGTACATTAACCTAGGTTTTTATTTCCTATACTACTCTCTTCTCCCGTACTTCCTTCTCCCCTTCCCTCCACACCCCCTTCTGTTGTTGTTGTTTCTTTGAGAGAGGCTTCCTGTGAAGCTGTTAGCATTGTATTCCAAGGCCCAAGGTGCTACCTTTTGGGGTCTTAGTTTTAGGTGAGATGTATCTGTTCTGTCTTTATATGGTTTCTCTAAGAACAGGGCTTATCTATGGAATAGACTGCCAATAAAAAGAAGGCCTCTGTAAGAATTCACGTAGGTGTCAGTTGACCCTTTTACTGCTTGTGTTTGTTTTTGACCTGCCCTTCCTTTAGAGACTCAAGTGCTTCCCATTTTAGAAGGGTCAGGGTTGCTCCTCTTTCCTAACTGGAAAAGACAATGATGTTTTATTTCCAAGCACATATCTGAGTTGTATGTGTGGACAGCACTGAAACTGAGTCTTTCCACAGCTAGGATTGAGTGTCTCCACGTCCTTTCTGAAGCCTAAGAAGCTCATTTATGTGCTCCGAGATTCATCTATTCAAGCACATACCAAGGAAGTGCTCACTGTGCATTTGGAAGTAGGTGTTAGGTGTGTGTTCTTTCTGCAGATGTTAGGTGTCTGTGTTTCTCCACAACATATGCATCAGCCCCCACTTCCTTACATTGGCCGTGAACATTGGTAGAGTCAGCCTGATGTGGCGGAAGCACGTATAGGTGGTGTTGCCTGTCAGCTTATTACTCCCCTTTGCTGTGCCCTTTGAGGAGTTTGCCTCACATTATAATTCTACATGTTAGGGTCAGCACTTGTTTTTCTTTCTGGGTGCATCTACAGCTTAGGTTCCTTTAGGTGGAAAAGTATGTCCCCATACAGGATGGATTGGATTATAACGGTGTCATTTCCTAATCTTTGCTGTGTCTTGAACAGCTGACCATGGTGTGTCCTTTGGTAGCAGTGTTTGACAGACAAAGGGCTATCTGGTGACATGTTTGGCATTTTCCTGGGGGAATATAACTGACAGGTCATAAGATATTGAGCATATTTTCAGATACTTAGGATTGGTTGTTGAAATAAACCAATAAACAAGATCTGTTTCTTACAGCTGCTTCATCCGTTCCAGCTCCAAAGACAGCAGGCCCTCCCTCTGCCCTCCCATCTGGGAGCTCCCTGCCCAGTACCACCTCCTGCGCTGCACTTCTGCCATCCACATCCCAGCACACTGGCAACCTGAGTGGCAGCCCTCTCTCTCAGCTTAGCAGGTATGGGGGAGATGTGGGCCCAGGATGAGAAGTACCTCGGGGCAGAGTCCTGGAGCTCCTGTAGAAGGTTGCTCCTGTGAAGACAACACACTCTTGTCTCTGACATGATGGGCTTTTGCATTATGATTCTAGCTTAGGTTTTGGCTAAAACCACCAGATGTGGAAACCTTGCCTGCTTGTACCGCCTCTGCTGGCACAGAGCACTGGGTCCCCTGGGCGTAGGGTGAGGCCACCTGTCTTCACCTTCCAGAGGGTGCCTGAGCCTAGCCTCTCTGGGCATTCTACTGAGGTGGAATGAGAATGATGGATTTCTGAGCAGGTGTCTGACTTTCCATGGCTGAAGAAACGATGTTATTAGAACAAGGTGTAGGAAAATGGGTGACGTTGCTACGTGTGTCTTCTGGGGAGCCTTCTCCTTCATCCCCAATTACCCAGGAGCAAAAGTGGATTTGATGGGAATTTCACCTCTGACTCCAGCATGCGGGATTGAATATAGGAACTTTCATCCCTCATTCACTAATGTAATGGGGATGTCAGGGATGGCCATATTCTGAGCGCAGCTGTTTTCAGTTTTTGCATTTGAGGAGCAAATGGATCTCATTGACAGAAGCATGGCAAGTCCATTATGTTAGGACCCCATCACTGGGTTCTGTGGGGATAAGGAACAAGGATGGGTCTGAAGCTGGGCCTTCACAAGGGACTAGGGACAAATTTGAATCTAGCTAACTGAGCCATGTGGGCCTTGTTCTTTTGGAATCACTTGTTCAGGTGGACATAATGGCACTCTGTTTTATCTTCTAGTTCACTCTCCAGCCACCAGAGCAGCCTCTCCTCTGCGCACACAGTCCTCTCCTCGAGCACGTCACACACAGTAAGTGTCCGTTTGGCTTCCTCCTCATCCGCCATGCTTAGGGAACCTGGGACTTAGTCATATGCAGCTGGGGCTTCAGTCTGATTTTTAGCATCTGATAATCTAGAGTTGCTTGACTGAAGTGTCTTGATGGCATGATTAGGTTCAAGCTTCTGATTTTCCTGGGCACCATCTGGGAACATCTTGCTTTCTAAGTTTGTAGCACCTGGGAAGAATCGTTGCTCCAGACCTGATCTGTCATTAGCAGGACTGTCAGGTGGTGACCTGGCTCCCAGGAATTTGCCGTTTGATCTTTCCGTACCTTCTTTCTTGAATCGGAGGCAGAGACTGTGAGAAGGTCAGCGTTGGAGAAAAGGGAGTCTAGAGGGTAGAGGGCAGGAGTGGAAGCAAATGTACACTGGCGAAAAGCCAGGCAGGAGGGCTGGTTTGGGCGCACCAGGCGGGAAGCGTCCTCATATGCCAAAGAATAGCCATAGATTACGGTTATTGAGGTGTGGCTCAGTGGGTTGTGGAGGTGTGAGCATGGTTTTAAGTGGTAGGGATCAGCCAGGTTGTGGTGAGTTGCGGAGTGAATGGTAGTGAGAAGGAGAGGAGGAGGCAGATTGTAGAGGGCGCACAATGGAAACTTAGGAGAGGCTGGAGCCTCTATTGGGAGGATAGGCACCTGGATTAACAAGATGTCCATGCTCCTGGACAACAGGAGGCGTTGGGTGAGGTTGGAGTAGGCAGGTCCACAGGCTGGAAGGAAGGATTAGGGTGCAGACAAATGAGAAGGCGGGAAACTGGTGAACTTGGTGTTCTCTGAAGAAGGCAGCAGCTCACCAATAGAGTGAAGCAGTAGAAATGAGACATTCTGTCCTTTGCTCAGGATCTGCCTAATGCTGTGGTTTTCAAACTCTAATGTTCCAAGTCAAATCTTACACAGAATCTTTTGTCATAAAACACAAACTGCCACTTTCAAAATAGAGCACAGAGTGGACACTTCTGCCTGTCCCCCTGCCCTCTGTGGCTCATGGGAGCCATGAGCTGGCCTCAGCAAGAGCGCCGTGGACCAGCCCTGTGTATCTGTGCCTCTACTGCCTGGGAGCCTGGTGCTCCTGCACTCCCTGTCTCTGCAAACAAACAAACAAACAAACAAAAAACTAGATCATATATTCCAACCTGCCACAGTCAGAATGGTCTCATCCAGTGGGTCCCATACTTTGTCAACGTGACAGAATTGTGACATTGTTAATACAGTTGCCCTGTCATATATGCAGGGGATTCGTCCCAGAATCCCTGCACACACCAAAATCTACACGTACTCAAGTCCCACAGTGGCCCCTGCAGAACCCACTTACAGGAAAAGTCAGCCTTCCAAATAGGTGTGTTTTCAAATTATGCATGCCTGCATCGGGTTGAAAAAGAAATCTGCCTATTAAGTGGACCCACACATTTCAAACATGTGTTGTTCAGGGGTCAACTGTATGTTTATAATATTTCATCTTAAAAGTTATAGAAAGATAGACACTGAAAAGTTTTTCTGTCTCTCATCTACTTGGCTCCACCTTTATATTTTCTCAATCCTTTAGACGATTTTTCTTCTATAAAAGTAAAAAAACGCAATGCATACACAGTCATTTTCCCATTATCTGCCCTTTTCTTTTTTTCTTGTTACATAAATGAGAGCATTTTATGTACAGTGCCCTTCAACTTTTTTTCCCCACTCAGTAATGTATCTTGATATTTCCATGTTGAAATGTAAGGGTTTTTGGTTTTTTTCTTCACAGTTCTGCTTTATGACGTTATTGAAGGTTATTTAGGCAGCCCTTGATTTGGGGTCATTTTCAGTCTTGATGCCATAGAGAATATTGCATTTGATAACCTCCTACATATGTCGTTTCATGTGTATATCTGTATGTAGCAGGTCAGTCCAGGATACGGAACAGCGAGGCATTCGTGATTTTATACACATTTCCAGATTGCCCTGCATAGTGATCCAACCCTGTTTACCTCCCACTGGCAGTGAATGAAATGTCCTGTTACTCCACTGCTTCCTCAAAATGGTGTTATTAAATACTTGTATTTTCTTAATATGTTAGCAGAAAATCTAATTTTTAATTTAATGAGGTTTTATATCCTTTTAAAAAATATATTTGAAAAATTTGATTTCCTTCATGTGAGCTATTTATTTTTATTTTATTTTACTTACTATTTTTTTTTTTTGAGATGGAATTTTACTCTTTTTGCCCAGGCTGGAATGCAATGGTACAATCTCTGCTAACTGCAACCTCTGCCTCCTGAGTTCAAGTGATTCTCCTGCCTCAGCCTCCCTAGTAGCTAGGATTACAGGCACACGTCACCACGCCCAACTAATTTTTTTTTTATTTTAATAGAGACAAGGTTTCACCATGTTGACCAGGCTAGTTTTGAACTCCTGACCTCAGGTGATCCACCTGCCTTGGCCTCACAAAGTGTTGGGATTACAGGCATGAGCCACTGTGCCCAGCCTGTATGCCATTTATATTCTTGGTTCCTTTTTCTGTCAGGTCTTTGGTCTCTATTTCTAGAAACTGTATATTAGGGAGCCCACTGTGATGGGAGGTACAGGTATTTTTCCCCTAAGTTTGCTGTTTATTGTTTTTCACATGGACCTATGTCTTTTCCTCCATTTTTCTCATAGTTAGATCTTTACTACTCTCCATCAATACCTTAAGGAAATCTCAGCGTCTTCTCCTGCCTTTGCTTCTCTGGGTCCGTCCTGGCAGTTGACTGCATAGGCCCCATTGGATGGACTAAGTATGGCCTTTAAAGTTGGTGTTGACCTTATAATCCAGCAGGTTGATGTCCTCCCAGTTCTGGAAGATCAGGGCCAGAGACAGGAACCCCGTCAGGCAGCTGAGGGAGAAGAGACCTGCCAGATGACTCTTGTCCTTTTAGCAAGTCAGGACCTAGTTCCCTAGTGAGCATCTCTTAGCAATGGGGAATGTTCATTTTTAATTCCGAGATTAAAAGGTTGTATATATCCAAGTACACTTGCGAGCATCGCTCAGAGCTGTTCAAGATTTCTGTGGCAGATGGTGGGGAGTCTGGCTCCTTAGCAAGGACCTAGATGGCGGGCAGGCCAGTACATCCTTTGCCCTGCTCCTGGTGGGGCGCTCTCCAGCCTGGTCCTGCCCGTCTGTGCTGAAGGAACAAGACCCCAGGAGCCCGAGGAAACCATGTTTTTGGCTGTCTTCACCTTATTGAATCTTTTCTGGGTGTTAGCTCCTTAAAGCCAGTGCCCAGGTGAGTAGTGAGCTGTGGGCATGGGATGGCATGGAGAGTCAGTCTGTGGAGGCAGGGTGGCTCCTTTTCCTGGGCCCTTCCTGTTCTTTGGCTTTTCCTCTAGGAGTTTATATGCTGCTTTCTATGCCCTGGTTTGGAGACTGGTCTCGTTCTTACAGAGCTGATTCCTCCCTTTTATTGGGACACTAGGTACACCACCTAGGTGTACCTCTCCCACCTACCCGCTCAGTGCTTGAAGTTGTCCATAGGGCCCTGTTGCTAGGGTTGGGCAGCTGGTCAGGGCTTCTAAAACGTGGGGCTCCTGCTGGGTTTCACTCTTTCTCCCTAGGATTACCTCGTCAAGCAGGCATAGTGGTAGGCCATGCCCTTTTAGGTGGGTCCTGGTGAAGTGTTGGTGGACTGACTGAACGGTGTCACCAGGTTTTGGAGCAAAGGCCTTTCTCAGTCTCCTGTGGTTTCCAGACCACAGTGGCTGACAATTCCGGTAGAAGGGAATGGCCAAAAGATTGAGACTTGCGCTGGGCTTCGTGTAGCCTCTGCTTGCCTCTTCTCGGACTGTTTGCTTTGCTTAGAGGTAGGTACTCGTCCCATATTCAGGTAGTCTGTGTTCATTTAAGATCTGAAGTTATCTTGGGGTTTCTGTGCCCTTCATTTTGGATGCCAAAGCATGAGCAAACTTAAAGGATTTTTAAAGAGAGTTGTGGTCATTAGAGCTCAGTGTTAATAGTCTTGATGTTCTGTTTACGTGTTGTATCCCGATGGCTGGAACCAGCTGTGAGAGGCCGCAGTGAGCACTGAGCACAGAGCCTGTCACCTTAAGGGTGCCTGGGTGGCTCTGTCATCACCTGCCTATTCAGCCTTGAGACTGTGGGCCCAAGTGCCAGGCCAGGATCTCCCAGCACCCTCCTCCGCCTCCAGATCCATGTGCCCTGGCTTTTCTTTTGCTAGCATGCCAGTGTGGAGAACGCTCCTTCCCTCCAGTCCTCAGCCACCTTCTCCACGGCAGCGACCTCCACCTCGAGTTCCGCATCCTCAGGCACTAGCCTGTCCAGTAGCATGCACACGGCGAACAGCCTCTGCCTGGGTGGGACCCCCACGAGTGCGTCCAGCAGCAGTACCAGGGCCGTGCCTTTGGTGACCTCAGGTATGTGCTCCAGAGGCCTTTCCTGCCCACCCCTGAGCCCCTCAAAGGTACCTGCTTGGCTTCCGAGGAAGGCAGTGCAGGCATCAGGAGAGTCTGAGAGGCAGGCCCACCAGGTGTGCTGTGTGTTCCATTGACCTTGAGGCCTGATCTCCCCATCCCTGATGCAGATGGATTCTTCTTGGCAGCATTCCTGGCCACTATGTCTTCTAGCTTTCCAGTCTTTCCTCTGTTCATCAGTTGACATTGTGACTTTGAGGGGTCAGGGATGACTTATTGTGGGCTCCTCCGGGCCAGTCTTTGTGGCTGACTGCAGACCTAGGGTGTCTGTAGGCCCAGTAGACTGTGATTTGATGGTTGCTGCTAAAACCCACTTTGAACTCAGTCTGTCCCTCTTCTGGCATTGCATGGAGGAGTGCCTTGCCCTCTTTGGAGGAGGCAGATTGCTTTTTGTGTCTGTTTTCTCAGTGCAGTGGGACCTTAGGGATTGGGGGAAAGGGGCTGCTATTGTCTGGGCCCAGAACCCTCTGATGTTGAAACAGCCTCAGTGTGGTGGCCGGGCTTTGTCTCCCCTTCACTGCTTCATAGCGTGACCCTCTGCTTCATAGCGTGACCCTCTGCTTCATTTGGCCACTGCCCTTCTTTGGACTCATCTCGGGTAGCTCAGTGACTGTGCCTTCTCCTGAAGCAGCTGAGGACGCTCACTCTTTGTGGTGACCACTTCCCTCCATTTGATTGTTTTCCCACTGTACAGGCAAAGCACCCCCAAACTTGCCCCAAGGGGTGCCTCCCCTGCTGCACAACCAGTACCTTGTGGGTCCCGGAGGACTGCTTCCTGCCTACCCGGTGAGTGCATGGTGGGACTTCTGGCCTGCCCCAGCTCCCCTGGCCTCAGGGGCTGGTACCTGGTGGGAGCCTGGTGTGGGGCCCGGGTTGCCCACTTCGAGCTGCCCTTCCATCCCTGAGCCCCCCATCTGTGCCTCTCTGAGCCCTGGTGGTCTTCTTCCATCTAGATTCCGTCAAGGCAGGCTCTGTTGCCATAGCTGATCCAGATCCCATTCCCGGGTGTGTTATGCCTCCCAACCTTGTTTTGATTCCTAGATTGACCTGCCTCCCAGGGGTGATATGTGGTTCCTAAAATACCCTTTCTGGTTCTCACACAGATCTATGGCTATGACGAGCTCCAGATGCTGCAGTCACGGCTGCCAGTGGTGAGTGGGGTGTGAACTGGTCAGAGCAGAGGGTTCAGAATCTTGTACATATCCCTCCTCTTGTGGTCTTGGCTGGCACCCTGTCTGGCCCTTAGGATCCTCTGCCTGAGGAACCCCTCAGCACCACTACTGAGAATGCTGTTTTCATCTGGCATTTGTGCCAGGCATAGCCTTGGCACATGAGTGTACAGTGCTGCTCCCTGGGAAACATGAAGGCCTTCAGGACCTGGGGTCCTGGTAGGCCATGTCCCCTGCTAAATGTTGGTCCTGACCTTATCTTCCCTCCTCGATCTTATTTTCTCTCCCCCCCCCCCCTCTCTCTCTCTCTCTCTGTCTGTCTCTTTTTTTTTAAGAAAAGTCATATGATAAAAGACATGGAGGTTGTTTAGCTGGCCCTGGAGTTTTATAATGTTTTTCTCTTCCTCATAGTACCGTTTGGTGTCTTTGGTCTGAGGTGGCCAGTGACTGCTCTCCTGCCGCCAGCTGAATGAGTGGCTTGAGCTGATGGTCTTTTAAAAAGGTTTTTTCTGGGTCTGGCCTCCAAATTAGATTTGTGAGAATGCCTGCCCGGGGACGTCCCTGGTGGTTGCAGCCTTACTCGGAGGCCAGGGTTGTCTCTTTATTCTAACCATTGGTGCTAGAATGTGATGTGGGCCTTTCCTGGATAGCCACATGAACAGAACTGTGAGAACAGAGGGAAACAGGCGCGCTCCTTGCCTTGCTCGTGGGCAGGACTTTAGCCTGGGAGCCACTATCTTCTTGCTCTGCCATTTCCCAGGGCACTTGTCAGAGTTGCAAGCAGTTGGGACAGCCAGGTCCACCTCTGCTGGATAGTCTTTCGTGTTCCTAAAGGAAGAGGTTTTCTCTCTTGTGTGGCTCCGCCTTCTCATTCTCTTCCCTGTTGGTGTTGCCCCTTCCCTGCCGGACCACAAAGAGTTGACAATGCTGCTCTTGTTTCAGAAGATTAGCACTTTCCACCTGCTGGCCGTATTTCCAGAAGCAGAGGCCCAGCCTGGGAGCTGAGCAGCTTCTCCCAGCTGTGCAAACCAGTCGCGCCTTCAATCTGTGGTGGGCCAAAGGCCCACAGTACGGGAGTGCTGAGCCCCGGGATTCATCTGCTTCAGGGGCTCCCCGTGGTCTCCATACTTACTCACAGCACTCCTTTGGCTTTTCTCACTTAGTGCCTTAGAGAAAACACCCTCTGGAGCCCACCTTTTGAGATATGTTGCTCTGGGTTTTTTTTGTTTTTGTTTTGTTTTGTTTTTGATTTTTTGTTTTTGTTTTTTGGAGACAGAGTCTTGCTCTGTCGCCAGGCGCCAGTCTGGAGTGCAGTGGCGTGATCTCGCCTCACTGCAACCTCCGCCTCCCGGGTTCAAGCCAATTCTCCTGCCTCAGCCTCCCGGGTAGCTGGCACTACAGGTGCACACCAGCACGCCCAACTAATTTTTGTATTTTTAGTAGAGACGGGGTTTCACCATGGGCCAGGATGGTCTCGATCTCTTGACCTCATGATCTGCCCATCTCGGCCTCCCAAAGTGCTGGGATTACAGGTCTGAGCCACCGCACCCCGCTGATATGTTGCTCTTTCTATCCCTCGGGTTGTTTGTTAACCTCTGCCGCTTGTGAGCCTAGTTCCAGCATGGAGATTTCTCATGGTCTGTGAAAGGGCTCCCTCTTCTGGGCTTTCTCCTGTGCCTTCCCAACTCTGGTTCTAGGCTGCTGTGGGTTTCCGGGGGGTTTTCTGGAGGGTGTGAGTGCCATTCCAGCCAGGACGGCTCTTCTCTGGCTGTGATCGGGCACAACCCAAGGGCTTTCCCTTTCCTCAGGGGCCAGATGTGTCCAGGAGTGTGAGGCCCTGGATGGTGAGGGTCAGGTCAGGCCTCCCCTCCTCCACACAGCTCCACGTGTTTTGCCATCTCTGTCTCCGCACTGTGTTGTATCTGCCATACTTCCCTCAAGTCCTAGGTCAGGAGTGTATGTCTAATTTTTTGCTTCCCTGGGCCATATTGGAAGTAGAATTGTCTTGGGCCACACACAAAATACAAGAACACTAACTATAACTGATGAACTTAAAAAAAAAATTGCAAACACATTTCATAATGTTTTAAGAAAGTTTATGAATTTGTGTTGGGCCGGATTCAAAGCCATCACAGGCTGCGGGTTAGACAAGCTTGTCCCAGCCATGTCAGTGTTTTGAGGGCAGAGTAGGTGGTGACAGGCCAGTTCCGGGCTTCACCTGGGGTTCTGCTTATTCCTGTGCCTACCTGGCACTGCCTCCCATCTCCTCTGAAACCTTTCAGGCCCCTGCACTTCTGTTGCCTCCTTTTTTGGGTCTGCTCTGTTTAGTCAGCTTTCCTAGCTGCTCTGTAGTCTCTCACACAGAAAAGCCAGCAAGGTTGGTTCAGCCCGAAGCACTCACACAAGCATCTGCCTGTGGTGTCAAATGGATGTGTGAAACTTGGTCTCCAGGGCTCTGCCTGGTGAAACTGCAGGGTTGGCCAGTCTGTGTGCTCATGCGTTAGGCAGGCCACCTACTTGCCTATGGGCACCATTTACTTGCCGTTCCCTGGGACTGCTGGCTTTCAGTTGTGCAGTCCATTTCAGGAGTGTGGTGTCACCTAGACTTTTGTGTGCTGGTTCTGCTCTCCTGGGAGTTGGGCAAGGCCAGTTGCTGATCAGGCCTCCCTGGTCTTTCCTAGGACTACTACGGAATTCCCTTTGCCGCACCCACAGCACTTGCTAGCCGAGATGGGAGCCTAGCTAATAATCCATATCCAGGTGAGTTTGCTCAGTGGATGAGGAGTGCGCTGGCCTAGCGTGAACTCCAGGAGCTGGGAAGCAGCGGCAGCAGCAGGGCTGAGAGAGGCCTCTTGGTGGCCTGTGCTGAGCTGGCAGCCAGACCTGTTCCTGTTTGCAGGAGCCAGCCTGGCCTGTCTCTGGTTGGAGGAAGGGCAGTGGCTGGAGTCAGTGCTCTCTCCTAGGTGATGTCACAAAGTTTGGCCGTGGGGACTCTGCATCCCCTGCACCCCCTACCACACCAGCTCAGCCACAGCAGAGCCAATCACAGACCCACCACACAGCCCAACAGCCCTTCCTGAACCCTGCGCTACCACCTGGCTATAGCTACACTGGCCTTTCCTACTACACAGGCGTGCCCGGTGCCTTCCAATATGGCCCCACCATGTTTGTGAGTATTTCAGCAGGTGTGACTGTGTATCCTGGCTTTGGGTTGCTGGCAGGTGGAAACCTGGGACCTGTCTTCCATCAGGGAGGGAGGGTCATGATTCCACTCAGTCTTATCTGGCCTTCAGGACGTGTTCATGCTGGTAACAAGGTCACTTTCCTCTGCTGTGTTTAGATCCGGCATGTGTTGCACTAATGAAAACACAGGTCCCCTGTGGTTGTGGGTATGTCACGTGCTGCCTTAGACTCTGGCAGGGATGTTCCTACACTAAAACCTCATCTGCTTGCCCTCCCAGGTCCCTCCAGCCTCAGCCAAGCAGCATGGGGTGAACCTCAGTGCCCCAACACCTCCTTTCCAGCAGGCCAGTGGTTATGGCCAGCATGGCTACAGTACAGGTGAGGGGTGCTTCCCAGACAGACAGACATGGGGTCAGACAGGCTTGCCTGGCTCACATATTCCTCTTGTACCCTGCCACTCTAGGTTATGATGACTTGACCCAAGGGACAGCAGCAGGAGACTACACCAAAGGTGGCTATGGTGGACCATCACAGGCACCAAACAAGTCTGCAGGTTCTGGACCTGGCAAAGGTAGTGTTTACCTCTTCTTTCCAGGATAAGGCCTGGAGTGGCGGGCTCCTGCCTGATCCCTTCTCAGGCAGGGCAACCCCCAAGTGCCCCTATAGAGGTGAGGGAGCCTAGAGCTGGGACCAACTGCTGTGGGGAACAACTGCTTTTCCTCCTAGGAGTATCGGTGTCTTCAAGCACCACTGGTCTACCTGATATGACTGGTTCTGTCTACAATAAGACCCAGGTGAGGAACAAAGGTGGGTTGGGTTTATAGGTTTTGGGGAGTTTACAGCCCAACCTGAGCTTCATTATTGTCTTTTTTGCCCTGCAGACTTTTGACAAGCAGGGATTTCATGCAGGAACCCCTCCACCTTTCAGCCTGCCCTCCGCCTTGGGTTCCACTGGGCCCCTGGCCCCTGGAGCGGCCCCTGGCTATGCGCCCCCACCATTCCTGCACATCTTACCAGCCCACCAGCAGCCCCACTCACAGCTGCTGCACCATCATCTTCCGCAGGATGCGCAGGTGAGCACAGTGATGGAGGCAGCCACCCTGCTCTTGGCCAGGGGTTCTGTTCCAGCCTTGACAGCCTTCCCTTCTCTTCCTCAGAGTGGCTCGGGTCAGCGCAGCCAGCCCAGTTCCCTGCAGCCCAAGTCTCAAGCCTCCAAACCCGCCTACGGCAACTCTCCATACTGGACAAACTAAACCCGAAGAGAGGGGTGGGTTGGGGCAAGGCTTACCCTGGGCAGGAGAGAACACATGAGCACATATATAGGAGCCCAGTGCCCTTTCCTAGAATTCCCAAGACTAACTGTGTCAGCCGTGCCTCTGTGGGGAGCCTGCCTCCCAGACTGGCTATTGTATGTAATGTATTTATGTATGTATTTGTAAATGTGATAGAAGTCTAGGGGAGTGGAGGGGATGGCTGCAGATGTTAGCCAGGTCTGCTCTCCCCATTCAAGCCCCTTTTCTGCTGTAGCAAAATAAGCCTCTCCACCCCATCTGCCTTCAGGCCTTCTTCATAGCTGCTGCTGCCCAGTGGGCCATTAGGGGCAGTCTCTGGAAGGCTGGTTCAAGGCCATTTGGGTATAGGGGTCAGGTACCAATGAAGAATCACGACTTGTCTCACTCCTTTGGAAACTATTATTTTAGTTTTCTTTCCTGTGTAATTCATACCCCTATTTCTGAGAAACTGTTCCTTTTGTCATCTGTCATGGTCCCCTTCCACCAAATCTTGGGAATAGTAGCGATATCCCTCCACCCAACACAAATATGGGCACCTGTTTTTCTTCATATATAACAGGGGCTTCTGGTCTGGTCATATCCCTAGAGACTTACTAGAGACTGGCTGACCATTTAAAAAATAATAATCATCTGAGTTGTTCAGCCATTCAGCTCCCCTTTAAAAATCAAAGATATCTCCAAGCAAGGCATCTCTCTTCCAGTTGTCTTGAACCAGGTGGACAGCTGTTTCAAGGGTTTTCTCTTGCCCAATCCCCACCTAATAAAGTTCTGAGAGCATGCACGGTCTCTGTGTGGTGTGACTGAAGGGAAGCTCAGGGCAGAGGCCTTGGACTTCACAGGGCTAAAGGACACATGGTCACAGTCTTCTGACTTAGGCTATAAAGGCTTGAATTGGTTTTCCTTTTTACTGGACCCTCTTGGCCCAAATGACAATGACTGTAAGGACAGGTAAACCTCCTCACAGGGCCCAGGCCATGTTGATCAAACTTAACCTGGCTTTTTAAAAAAATCTCCTTAAGAGACTTAGGGATAGGGCAGTATCCCACAGAACCCTGTCAAGAGGAACACCAGGGCAGGGTAATTTCTTTTCCAAACCTCAGGGGACTTTTACAATCTGAAGCAAAGCCAAGAATGGAGAGCAAGGTTCTAGACCCTAAGGAAGAGTAAGTATGAACAGGTATACCTGTCTTTTGCTCTTCATCAACTGAACATAATCACCTTGACTGGCAGTCAAAAGCTGTGGTAGAACATGTGACTAGTGAGTTTTGGGGTGTCATGAGGTAGGCTGGTGGATCCCGGGCTACATATCTGCTCCAGAAAGGCCCAACCAACCATTCACCTTGGGTCAGGCCAGAACCAGGGAGTAGCCAAGGGCCATAGGAGAGAGGCAGTTCTCCACTTGGCCATCCACAACTGTGCTTCAACCAGGCAGGCAGCTCAGGGTCTGGAAGTGTGCCCAAAGTGCTATTGCCTCTCTTTTCAGTCCTAAATCACTGCTTCAGACCAGGTTAAATAAGGAAATAAAATGGCTAGTTAGGTCATTTTGTCAGAACCAGACTAGGGTCAAAATCTACTTTTTCTTCGTTTGGCCTCTACAATTGAGAAGCAATGGTCCTGTTGTGATGGGACCAATACTCCTATTAACCCACAGCTTAGGATCTTAACTAGAAAAAAGGCAAGTGTCTACAACTAAAATTAGTCAAGACTTTTATTAAACAAGGTGATCTACCCGATCCTTGCTATTAGCAGCAGGAAATTAGGAAAACAGATGACAGTGAAAATGTTTGCCTAAGGAAAGCAGCAGAGCGTCCCTCAGTCCCTCACTGACCTACTCCTATTGACTCCTGTTTTCAGAATCAAGTTTAATAAATGGCCATGTCTGTAAGGAGCTTGAAAGGATTGGGGATACACCAGGGAGATGAGTTAGAAAGGCAGATCCCCCACTTTTGGTTTTTGTCTAATTTTTCAGCTGGGCCTTGGCATAATCTGCAAGGTTAACAGTGAGACCACCTTTTCGTTTTCTTTAACACAAGGTAAAAAAAGAAGAGGGTCATCTCATGGGGAAGTAGCAATACAGGTATTTTATTTCACATTTTATTAGTAGACATGGGCAGAAAAAGACAAAATAAACCACTAAAGGGGACGTCAACACAAAATGCATCAGATAATCTTTTCTCATAAGTTAAACTGAAGAAAAACATCTACAATTTCAGCTAAAACTATTAAAGTCAGGTGTGTCCTGCTGGTTTCAGAATAGTTGAAAATTGCATCTCTGAATCCTTTTAGTTGTAAATGTAAACCTTGTTTATCAGGATGGGAGGGGTGGAGAGCTGCACATTTCCCCTTCCAATCAGTCTCTTCACTATATGTGCCCCAAACGTTAAGGAAACCAGCAAGTAAGAAACAAATTGCCAGGGCAAGGGAAAGAAGGTTCTACAAAAAAGTTTGACTAATAGAAAAGCACTCTGGAATGATAAGGAGAAGAGGGGAAGACTGAAACAGCAACAAGATATACGTTCTCCACCCGGCCTCAAAATACACAGAACTGAAGAGCATCCAGTGAGGCCTCAATTAGAATTAAAAGGAATCTAAAAATGCAGGATTTTGAGTTTATGTCACACCAAATAGTAAGTACAACTGTATGCACATGGTTCTGGGTTGAGCCTGAGACCTTAACTCCCAAAAAGAAAAAAAATTACAAACTCAAGTGTTTTTCCACAGGATGTGTTCTCAGGGACAGAGCTCTGGAACTCGCCTCTGGGTTCAGTCAGTCTAAAATATCTGAATGTCCACCTACTATCAAGAGACTTACCCGGTCTTCTGGAACTGATTGTACTCATCAGAGGCAAACCCAGCCCTTGATAGTAACACCCCAAAGGGCTGAGAGGTATAACCTCCACTTGGCGCTCTGGCTCCCTGAGTCAATGTGTAACAGAGGCCAATAGGGCCTGATGGAACAGAGCTGTGCAGCAGAGCACCTCCCACAATGCCAGGGTGCCGGGCCTGCCCTGCGAGTGAGATGCTTTAGCAGTAAGGGGAATGAAAGGCTTAATTTTAGGGCTCCAAGAGAGCAAGACCAAGCTACTGGCTGTAAACTTGCATGGAGGTCTTGGGGGCAGTTTCAGGGAGACAAATCAGAGCACTGTGAGAGGCTTTGGATCCAGAAGATATGCAGGTTAGCTTGGAAGCGTTACTTAAGAAGTATGGGGAGTAAAAAGGTAGTTCCAACATCTGTCAGAGTTTGTTATCAGGCAACTTGACAACATTACAAAGCTGCTCTGTTCCATGGATATGACTAGAATCACCAGATTCTGGGCACAGGTAGCAGCCCTGGCCCTATGAAGATCACAGATTCTGGAACCAGGCTCAGTGACCCGTAAGAGTCTCTGCATGTTAAAGATTCCTTTTTCATACCAGACCAAACTTCAGAGGTCAGGAAGGGCTGATGGGAAGAAGTCATGTGTTTGGAAGTTTGAAGAGTGAAAACCCTGAGATCAGAACGGAAGGAGGAGCTAAGGAAGTAAGCGTCACCTACTCTAGCCATCCTAAGATTCCCTCCTGCCCCGTCCCTAATCTGCCTTTTGGTTCTGAGTTGCAAGCCGAAGGAGGAGTTGACACTAGTGCCCAGGGGTCTGAAGTAGGACTACAGTCAGTCCTTGCTACATTTTCCTTCTGAAATCTGATTTTACATTATAGCGGTTTCCTCCAAAGAATAATGCCCTCCTATGATCTGGCGCACCCCCATAACAACCAAAAATCACCTTCAAGTTCTGAAGTCCCTCGATGGTGAAGGCTGCTGGATCTCAATATTGATTGAAGCAACACGACTGAGATCTGGAAAATCAAAGCTGCAGCGAGTGCATCACAGGAATATCTAGCCTTACCTGGCCTAAAAACTGCATTCAACTCCCTCAGCCACAAGACACGATCCCAAGGGGAGCTCTATGCACAAGTTCTGCTTGTGCTCCACAGCCCAAGTATGTTGAAAGGAGAAAAAAGTCCAGCTCGCATCCAATGAAGACAGCGGGAACTAGCAACTTGTCTCACACACATCCATGTTTTTCACTACCAATCAGTATAAGCAGCTCGATGAAAACCGAAATCTTAACACATGCACCTAGGATTAATACTGAGTAATTAAAAGTGGCTCCTTAAAAAACAAGAAACAAAACGACATGGTAAGAGTGTATTTCTGATGGGAAGGCCATGCTAAATATAAAACAAACAGATGTTTCCTCCCAATGGTGGCCACCAGTAGCATCAACCAAACAGCATAGTGATTTTTAAATCTTTGTTCCCATCACTAAGTCCACCCCCACACACTCATCCCAACTTCCCAACTTGCCCCACTCCCTGGGGGGAAAAGTTAACAACCCTGCAATAAATAGCAACCAAGTGCTCAGTTCTATGTAAAGTATGAATATTTATTTCAGGCTTTCCATCCCAATCGATTTCAAAAAACAAAGTCTGATTTCTCTCCTCAGGGTAGCTGAGGCCTCCATGTTTTAGGATTTCATGGAGACTGGAGGAGCAGATTTCATCAGGCTTAGCACAAAGTCCCTGACACCCACCATATCCCAGCCTTAGGAAGGGAAAGAAACAAAACTCACCACCATGGGGCTGAACGAATGCGCACACACTTAATGTAAATGAGCAGCTAAACCTTGGCAAATTTGCTTTTTTCTTTAAGTTTGTTTTGTGGGTTTTTTTTCCATTTTCTTTTGCTACCCAGTATATGCAGCACTTGTGAACTCCCAACAGGTTCCCAGCTTTAAACACATTAAACATCTTGAAAGACTATTTAATTCTTCAAGAATCTAAAAACAGACCAAACGTGTTTTGCTGTGAACATTCTGTAGAGACGAAGTGAGGCGGGAGTTTGGGTTGATGTTTTTTTAAAAAAAGAATCAATACAGTGATGGAAGGGTAAAGAATGCAAGAATTCAGACATTCTGTGGAGGGTTACTCTCTCTCCATTAAAGGTCCATAAAAAGGAGCAAACCGAGATCCATAAGGGGAGTCAGCAGGAGCTGTGTGTTTGTTTCCCCACCCGCTGTGAATAGGTTTTTGCTGAGGGGCCATGGCCAGGTCCCCATTTGCTCCCCTCCCTTTGGCCTGAGATGGCAGGGCAGTACAGGGACACTGAAGGAGCACGTCACGACTCCTCATTCCCAGAATCATCATCATCATAACAGTCGGCATCTTCCTCCTCCTCATCTTCATCATCAATGTCATCATCATACAAGTCGTCGTAAAGCAAATCTGAGCTGTTGTCATTGGAAGGCACTTTAGTTTTGATGCAGTATTCCGCCAGGGTTGTGGGGACCTTCACTCCATCCTTTTCTGCTTCAGCCTTAGTGGCTGAAACTTGTTTCCTGGAGGGAGGGTGACAAATGGTTTATGGTAAGTCACTGTTTTGAGACAGATTTATAATTGGCCTTAAATAATCATTACTTATGACTCAGATATCCAAACTTCAGTACCTGCCTGAAAGCATCTGACAGATACTCTGTACTATGTAAACTTTGACCTTTTAGGGGGAAAATACACTGTTATGTCAAGGGAGTTTAAAGCAATGGATCAGTTATAGCCAGAATCACCTCTGAGTCGCCTCACCACCAAACTCATTATGTGCCCCCAACAATTCTATTCACTTAATAGTAAAATTCAAATACCTTATGCCAGATTCCAAAGTCTTGCACGATCCACTCTTTTATTCTTTCTTTCTTTGAGACAGAGTCTTGCTCTGTCACCCACGCTGGAGTGCAGTGGCGCAATCTTGGCTCACTGCAACCTCCACCTCCCAGGTTCAAACAATTCCCCTGCCTCAGCCTCCCAAGTAGCTGGAACTAAAGGCGCGCACCACCACGCCCAGCTAATTTCTGTACTTTCGGTAGAGATGGGATTACATCATGTTGGCCAGGCTGGTCTCAAAACTCCTGATCTACCTACCTCGGCCTCTCAAAGTGCTGGGATTATAGGCCGAGCCACTGAGCCCAGCCGCACAACCCACTCTTGTATTTTCTCCCAGCCCATCACTTTCTCCAACTTCAACACATTCACCCTGGTCTTTTTTTTTTTTTTTTTTTTTTTAAAAACAGTGTTAGGTATAACACCCTGGTCTTTTTTGGTATCTCAGACACACCTCGTTGATCTTTCTGTCTGCACCACTTGCTGTGCCCCAGTTCCAACATGCCTGGCTCCTCCTTGTCACTCAGAAAGCAATGCCTCGGATGTTAAGGCTTACAAATCACCTTAGAGAAGGCCTGGCCAGATGACCCAATTTAAAGAACCATCTAGTCACTCTTTCACATTATCCTACTTAGCACTATCTAGTATTTTTTGTTTGCTCATTCTTCTGTCTCCCCATATTCTAATGTGCACATCAATGTCTGTCTTAGTCTCTTCTATTTCCCCGGTGCCTAGCACATAGGTGCATAAGAGGTGTGCAGTCAATTCTATGAGTGAACAGAGCAATACATTGTTTCCTTCAACAATTACAAAAATTTGAGTCAAGACTTGACCACTCTTCTTGATCTTCCTAATGTCAATCTCTTTTGGTTGTACTTGAAGCTCTTCTTCTGTTGCCTTGCCTTGCACATGGATGGTCCTGAGGTTTCTGGGCTTGAATCTCCACACTCAGCATTCTCCCTGGGACATCAATCATCTTTGTTCCCATAATTTTAGCCACTACTCATTTTATGCTGACAGCTCTTGGCTTATATAAACAAATGCCTTTTGGAAGCTTCTGTCCTGATGTTCCATATGCAGAGGTAGACCACATATGCATTTCCTACCTCTATGGCCAGTTTCTCCCATTTTACCTCTCTGAATAAACATCACTTCTTAAAATAATAAATCTTACTCCAAAGACCTATTGTTTTACAGCTTTTTTAATCTTTTTTTTAAATTTTTATTTATTCATTTATTTATTTATTTGAGATGGAGGAGTCTCACTTTGTCGCCCAGGCTAGAGTACAGTGATCTCTGCTCACTGTAACCTCTGCTGCCCAGGTTCAGGCAATTCTCCTGCCTCAGCCTCCTGAATAGCTGGCATTACAGGCACCTGCCACCACAACTCGCTAATTTTTGTAGTTTTAGTAGAGATGGGATTTTACCATCTTGGCCAGGCTGGTCTTGAACTCTCGACCTCATGAGCCAGCACATGGCCACAGCTTAAATATATTTTTTAATCTGTTGTCTCACCCCTACTACTACTGCCTCAGTTTAGTCCATGTTGGTCCCCTCGTCAACTGATTTTTCTTTTTGAGACAGCGTCTCCCACTGTCACCCAGGCTGGAATAGAGCAATGCGATCTCCGCTCAACCTCTGGCTCCAGGGCTCAAGCAATCCTCCCACCTCAGCCTCCCAAGTAGATGGGATTACAGGCATGAGTCGCCACACCCGACTAATTTTTTTTGTAGAGATAGGATTTCGCCATGTTGCCCAGGCTGATCTTGAACTCCTGAGCTCAAGTGATCCACCTGCCTCAGCCTCCCAAAGTGGTGGGATTACAGGTGTGAGCCACAGTGCCCAGCCAATGGTACCTTTTTTTTTTTGGAGACAGAGTCCTGCTCTGTTGCCCAGGCTGGAGTGCAGTGGCGTGATCTCAGCTCACTACAACCTCTGCCTCCCAGGTTCCAGCAATTCTCCTGCCTCAGCCTCCTGAGTAGCTGGGACTACAGGTGTGCACCACTACACCCAACTACATTTTGTATTTGAAGTAGGACAGCTTGAGCCCTGGAGCCAGAGGTTGCAGTGAGTAGAGATCGCATCATTGTACTCCAGCCTGGGTGAAAGTGGGAGATCGTCTCAAAAAAATACGCAAGCATTTGTAATTGACTTGACATGCATGTCGTGCTATTATAATCCTGTATTGTAGCAAACATGGGTGTTTTCCCTTTCCTTTTTTCACCTGAAAAATTATTGGTTATGAGGAATTATCTCTGCTAGGAAATTATTACATTATATATTTCTCCGAATGTTTCTTTGTTTAGGCTTCTATAGGTATAATTATACATGGTCGTTTGTTTTTAAATGCTAATAAAGTGAGCTCCCTAAGGATACATGCTATGTCTCAATGAGTACCTGACACAAAGTTGTTGCTGAGTGTCAGGTACTGTGCTAGGTAATTAAGGCATAGACAGAATGAGATAAAGGGACCCTTAAATTAAGAAATATATAGAAGTACCTTAAGAATATGTATACATAAGCTTTCTGATCCTTCAATCCTTAGTACAATCCTACGCCTCTAGATTTCTGTATGACCTTACTATTTATACTAATTATCTTCAATTTTTGGTATGTATCAGTCACCTAGGTGAGATATATATATATACACACACAGATGGTCAAACTCTGTCCTTGTAATCCCATAAAAAACAGCTATCATTTAGGGCCAGTCTAAAGGTGATCCTAATGGGCAGAAAACTTAGAACTGCTGATTTTATTACTCAGCAGTCACCTCATGTGCTTTCCCAACATTGTTCTAACTTTTTTCATATCACTTGGTCTCTAGCCAACTAGATTTTACTCTTATTTGTATAAATGCCAGTGCTTACTGAACTCCTATGCACAAAGTAAGCTGTAACTGTATTTAGGGTCTGTATTTTAAGAAATAAAAATCTAACATCAAGCGGGGCTGAGGCCAGGCCTGGTGGCTTGCACCTGTAATCCCAGAGCTATGGAAGGCTGAGGCAGGAGGATCAATTGAAGCCACACCACTGCACTCCAGCCTGGGCAACAGAGGAAGACCATGTTTTTTTTAAAAAGAGGTGGAGAAGGCTGGGTGCAGTGGCTCACGCCTGTAATCCCAGCACTCTGGGAGGCCGAGGTGGCTGGATCACAAGGTTAAGACCAGCCTGGCCAACATGGTAAAACCCTGTCGCTACTAAAAATGCAAAAAATTAGCCCGACATGGTGGTGGGTGCCTGTAATCCCCTACTCAGGAAGCTGAGGCAAAAGAATTGCTTGAATCCAGGAGGCGGAGGTTGCAGTGAGCTGAGATCGTGCCACTGCACTCTGGCCTGGGTGACAGAGTAAGAGTGTAAAAAAAATATATTAATAATTTAAATAAAGAGGAGGAGGGTGGGAGAAGGATAGGGTTTCTATTTATCGCAAATTTTTGGGGTACTATTATAAGAATCTGATGTCCTAAGAGATTAAAGGTTGAGCTTTTTTCCATTTTACATAGAGAAGAAAGTAAAAGACCCCCAAAATTAACCATTTTGGACCCATTATTCGTGGGACCGTTTATCATAACAGCATAGCCACTAGTAGATTCCAAATCCCTTGAATCTTATTCTAGGGCTCTGTTATACCACACATTAGTGCTGCTGATAATGAGGATTTCCAAGATACTTGCTGCTATGGTTAGGAATGCCAATAAACTAGAAGGCTTTATTTATTCAATTTTTTTTTTTAAGATGGAGTGTTGCCCAGGCTGGAGTGCAGTGGTGCAATTTTGGCTCACTGCAACCTTCACCTCCTGGGTTCAACCAATTCTCCTGCCTCAGCCGCCTGAGTAGCTGTGATTACAGGCATGCAACACCACACCTGGCTAATTTTTGTACTTTTAGTAGAGATGGGGTTTCACCATGTTGGCCAGGCTGGTCTCAAACTCCTGACCTCAAGTGATCTATCCGCCTCAGCCTCCTAATGCACTGGGATTACAGGCATGAGCCACTGTGCCTGGCCTATTTATTCAAATTTTGAAAACAAAATTACTCTGTCTTACATACACCTGATACTCTGTCCTATGTACCTGGAACATCTGGAATACCTTGGGTAATTGTGTTTGTTACACTTTAATCAATATGTTCTAGAACAGGGTCCCTAAAATGATTAAAAGATACTTTGCAAACTTGACTAGTTAAAAACCTAGAAGTTCTGCTTCCTAGAAAATCAGGTCTGCTACTACATTATCTAGCAAAGTTCATTGTGCTCGGGCAGAAATCTTCTCTTCCCACACTATAAATCTAATAGAGGAAAATTATCCTGGAATGGACAGGATATTTAAGTTTGATGTAAAAACCTTGGTTCCAGAATATATTTTGGTTTTGTATGACTTGAGGTAATTAAAACAAACAAACAAACAAACAAACAAAAAAACCAAAGCACCTTACCTAATGATTTCAGCATATTCTTTGTCTTTTCCTTTACTGTCTCTCCATTTCCTGAACATAACTGAAGCATCGACATTGGCTGGGGAGAAGGTGTTGGGCTCATTAAGCAGTGAGATTACACTTAATAGGATAGTCCTAGAAACAGGAAAAAAGGGTCAGCTATGAATACCCATATTTACAGTATTTAAAAGTATTCTGCTTTTTAAGACAGTACAATCAGATTTCAAATTTTCCTTCCCTTAAAATTTTTCTGATACACTTTAATTTGAGACCATGGGGGATTAGAGATGATCATAAATTTTTTATTAATGGTTTTCGTAAAAGGCATTTAAGAAGAATAAGATTTAAAAAATTTTTCTTCAGAAACAAGTTGCTGTTAGGCAAAGCAGAGAAAATCTGTGATTCTAGTATAAGGATAATGCACAAAGCATAAAAATGAACTTGATGGAAAGCCCTGTCTCAACTGGCTGCATGTTCCAATCTGCAAAAAGTGGATGTCTTAGAAGCTTTCAAATACCATTTTAAAAATTACAAATTAAATGGCATGAGGGGAAAAGCTTAAAATATTTACTTTCTCAAAAATCCTGTGCTGATCAGTAGTGGGATCATGCCTGTGAATAGCCACCGTACTTCAGCCTGGGCAACATAGCAAGACCCCGTCTCCCAAAAAAAAAAATTTTTTTTTTAAAATTTCAAGGCAATCTTGATGTGGAACAGGGTAAAAATGACGCTATTCTATATAACCAGGTTTGTAGTTTTTTTTTTCTGAGACAGAGTTTCGCTCCTGTCGCCCAGGCAATGGAACAATCTCGGCTCACCACAACCACAGCCTCCCAAGTTCAAGCAATTCTCCTGCCTCAGCCTCCTGAGCAGCTGGGATTACAAGCATGCACCACCACACCTGGCTAATTTTGTATTTTTAATAGAGACGGGGTTTCTCCATGTTGGTCAGGCTGGTCTCGAACTCCCAACCTCAGGTGATCTGCCTGCCTCAGCCTTCCACAGTGCTGGGATTACAGGCGTGAGCGACTATGCCCGGCTCAGATTTCTAGCTCATTTTTGTATTTTTAGTAGGGACAGGGTTTTGCAGTGTTGGCCAGGCTGGTCCTTAAGTGATCTGCCCATCTTGGCCTCCCAAAGTGCTGGGATTACATGAATAAGCCACCATGCCCGGCCCTATATAACCAGTTTTTATTGTGGCCTCTTAAATGACCTGAAAGTGCTACAAATATACTTTTTCCATACTTGGAAGACAGAGTTAAACAGGAGAATGGAGGAAAAGCAGAATCCTCCAAACAGAAGAACTAGAATCTCTGAATAACAGAAATTTTCATTCAAAGGTATTTACTATGTACCTACTGTGCCAGAGGCACCAAGCGAGATGTACAATGGATGTACAGTGTACAATGCTGAGCAAGTTAGATGCCATCCGCTGGTCTCCCATGGCTTACAAATCTAGTGGGTGTTTTCATCCACAGATAAAAATTAGATATTCCAAATAATCAGGGAATAAAGTTTCTGTTAGAAAGCCTAATAGGCTCCAAAACAGTTCCAAATTACTCCTAGGCTTTTCCCCCTAAACAATTATGTGCATTAGGAGAAAAATGGGGAGGAAAGATGAACTGTCTCATCTTTCCTCATTGATGAGAAGTTAAGAGATTGTGCTGCGCCGGGCGCGGTGGCTCAAGCCTGTAATCCCAGCACTTTGGGAGGCCGAGGCGGGTGGATCACGAGGTCAAGAGATCGAGACCATCCTGGTCAACATGGTGAAACCCCGTCTCTACTAAAAATACAAAAAATTAGCTGGGCATGGTGGCGCGTGCCTGTAATCCCAGCTACTCAGGAGAATTGCCTGAACCCAGGAGACGGAGGTTGCGGTGAGCCGAGATCGCGCCATTGCACTCCAGCCCGGGCAACAAGAGCGAAACTCCGTCTCAAAAAAAAAAAAA
>NW_022436982.1:820974-848929 GCF_009761245.1 Sapajus apella
AGAAAGAAAGAAAGAAAGAAAGAAAGAAAGAAAGAAAGAAAGAAAGAAAGAAAGAAAGAAAGAAAAAAGAAGAAAAGAAAAGAAAAGAAAAAGAAAAAGAAAAGAAACTCATCACTGCCAACAGTAGAAAATGCATGGACAGGGCGTCGTCGGCGAGTGCAGCGTGACCGGCGGGGCCTAGTGGCCGGGCTGGCGTGTGGCCGCAGCCGGGTATCCAGGGCTGGGCCTGGAGCGCAGGCGCTGACCCGACTGGGCAGTGAGTGGCCGGCCTTGGCTGCGGGGCCTTAACCCGGCCAGCCGCCGCGTTCTGCGTGTGGGTGGGCCTCGGGTGGGGTAGGAGCCTACGCGGGGCGGCGGCGATGGACGCCTTAGAAGAAGAGAGCTTTGCACTGTCTTTCTCCTCCGCCTCTGATGCAGAATTTGATGCTGTGGTTAGATATTTAGAGGACATTATCATGGATGACGAGTTCCAGTTATTACAGAGAAATTTCATGGACAAGTACTACCTGGAGTTTGAAGACACAGAGGAGAATAAACTCACCTACACACCTATTTTTAATGAATACATTTCTCTGGTAGAAAAATATATGGAAGAACAGCTGCTGGAGCGGATTCCTGGATTCAGCATGGCAGCTTTCACCACATTACAGCATCATAAAGATGAAGTGGCTGGTGACATATTCAACAGGCTGCTCACCTTTACAGATTTTCTGGCTTTTAAGGAAATGTTTTTGGACTACAAAGCAGAAAAAGAAGGCCAAGGACTGGATTTAAGCAGTGGCTTAGTGGTGACATGTGCAAATCATCATCTGTGCCAGCTTCCCCGAACAATCTGCGGCACTAGGTCCTACCTCCAGCCAATGAATGGGATCATTCTGATGTCACTGGCCCAATAGGCTCAGCTCATGATGACAGAATACATCTTAAAAAGACTGATTCTGTTATGTAACTCTTCGTGTATGTTAAGTATTGATAGATCAAAACCAAAATGACCTAATCCCTCCTGGACCTGTTTCTCCTGAAACACCTTGTATTCATTTACCATAGTATTCCTCTCCTCCTCAAGTAGACACCTCTCTCAGGAGCTTCTGAGTCAGACGCTTTTGGAGTGAGCCCATGTCAGGCACTCCACCTGGGGGGGCCCTTCCCCCAGCACACATGCTGGTGTGTGAGTGTGGATTAACCCCCTGTCCCAGCAGGCTCAGCATGAATCTTTTTGTGCACTTGCACCCCTTTTTCACATGGGTCATGGTTTTAGCACTTCAGCCTCAGTGGGGTTCCTGATGTTTATCTAGGGTGTTACTCTAGCTCATCTTGAGATTTCGGAATCTCCTGTGATCACAGCTTGTCTCAGCTGTAGGAACCAACAGAAAGAGACGTCCTCTGCATAAAAGACTCCACTCGAAAAGTCACCCTTAGTCCTAACATTTCCAGTCCTAGTGTCACTGTCTTCTGGTTCTCATTTAGTCCCCACTGTTTCTAGAAGTCTCTTTTAAGCATTATTTTTGGAAAAAAAAAAATTTTATAGATGAATACTTCAGGCTAACCTAGTGGATGTGATCTTGGAACTTCCATGATTATCCACGTAAAAGATCAAGGTATTATATGCTGTGAACTTTTTGGGTGTTAGTGCTGTGAAGGCAAAAATGCTTTCTACATTAGTGTTCGTTCCTATGTTACTGGGCACCGATGAATATATGCTGTGTGCCAGAAATAGACAAAAACAGATTCTTATAGCATGTTAGTGTGCTTGCATGTTTGCTGAAAATCCTTCTGTATAAACCAGTTTGTTAGGTTCTCTGGCTTAGGTAGGGACTGCAGTTTTTTCCTGTCAAAATCTCTCCTACCAAGATGGTGTTCCACTGCCCAGCCCAGCATGAGTAGCAGGTAGAATACAGCTTTACTGGCTGTTTGTCTGCTTTGGTGTAGTGCAGTGTGTGTTAGATTACTTATCAGAAAACATGTATGTCATCTCTAGGAAGAAAAAAACATAGTAGTCCAATTCCCAGTGTGTCCCTTTGACTTTTTTTTAATAGTAAAAATAAGAATCTGTACTGACTTTTCACTTGGCCATTCTGGTTTTAAAGGAAAAGCTACGAGCTCTGTGTTTTTCTGTACTGATCTGTCACTTATTAAATACTTTTGAACCATTAGTAAAATTTGAGGTGTTATGCAAGAAAAAAAAAAAGAAAATGGAGGGACAACATCTTAGAAGTGCAATAAAAATGTGGGCAGAAAATTGCCTAAAGGTTTCTCCAGAAGAAACACGTAAAATGTATTAGGAAGATAAACAGGATAAGGACGAAGTATAGTATAAACAGCTGGTCTCAACTCCAGGGCTCAAGCAATATTCCTGCCTTGGACTCCTAAAGTACTGAGATTTTAGGTATGAGCCACTGCTCTTGGCTGGAAAAACAGCTTTTTTTTTTTTTTTTTTTTCTCTCTTTTTTTTTTTTTTTTTTTTCTGGTGACAGAGTTTTACTCTGTCACCCAGGCTGGAGTACAATGGAGCAATCTTGGCTCACTGGGTTCAAGTGTTCAAGTGGTTCTCCTGCCTTAGCCTCCAGCCTTGGCCAGGCTGGTCTTGAACTCCTGACCTCAGGTGATCCACTGGCCTCAGCCTCCCAAAGTGCTGGGATTACAGGTGTGAATCACCATGGCTGGCTGGAAAAATAGCTTTAATTATCTAGCTCAGTACTGTACACTAACAACTTTCTATGATGATGATTATGTTGATGCTGTTCAACCTATGCTGTTCAATAAAGTAACCACTAACCACATGCAGCTACTGAGCACTTTGAAATGTAGCCTGCACAACTGAAGAAGTGAGTTTTAATATTTATTTATTTATTTATTTATTTATTTATTTTAAGACAGGGTCTCGCTATGTTGCCCAGGCTGGAATACAGAGGCTATTTATAGGCATGATCAGCACACTACAGCCTCAAACTCCTTCTGCCTCAGCCTCTCAAGTAGCTGGGACTCCAAGTGTATGCCACTGTGCCAGGATACTATTTAATTTTTTTGAGGCACAGTCTCACTCTGTCACCAGGCTGGAGTATGGTGGCACGATCACGGCAAACTGCAACCTCCGTCTCCCAGGTTCAAGTGATTCTCCTGCCTCAGCCTCCCGAATGTAAAACGCCACATGTAGTTAGAGGCTACCATATTGGACAACACAGATCTAGATGAATCCTATTACCTGAATTAAGAAAAAGTTTCCCACAAGTAGTTTCACCAATTTGATTTTCTTGCATCTTGTTTATTAAGATAGTGTGTATATTGGGAAACAAAAATTTTAAATGTTTAATCATCCATATCTAACAAAATGAGAACTTCTAATTCCAAGTCCTCTTAAGTTAAAAATCCAGGATGTTATGGCTGGGCACGATGGCTCACGCCTATAATCTCGAGTGAAACTCCATCTCAAAAAAAAAAAAAATAGCTCAATTTTTTGTTAGTTTTATTAAGCGTTTATAATCCTTATTCATTTATTGTATTTTCTCAGGAGAAACAAGAAGATGGAAAGGTTTAACAACGGGTGAAATGAGAGAGAGTGGAAGAAAGACCTAATAATGAAACTATCAAATTAATGTACCCCAATGATGGGGTCAATAGAGCCCTCTCAAGGGATGTTTCCGGCACATCATGAATGAAGGGAAAAAGATCAAGAAACAATAGACATACACTCATTATTATTCTACTTTTGTCCATGTAAGTCACAGTTTCATGTGAAACTTGAATTTTTAGCAGTAACATGGAGTTGCATTTATACAATTAGACAATTTTTTGGCAATTGGACAAGTTTCTTGGACTAGCAAAATAGAACCGGAGGGTCCATCCCCAGACTCTTGGTTCCTGTAAAGAGTAACTGCACTACTCTTTGCTTTTTTTTTTCTTTCCCCCCAACATGAACATATAGGTCTGCTACCCTTCTCTACTCCAGGTTTGGAGGAACAGATCTGATCTATCTCAATCCAGCAGAATACATGTTTAACATTTATTACAAGAATAGACCTAGAGGGAATTTGGGATAAGAATGAGGGCCAAGGGAGTTCCTAGTGTCTGTGGTTCATTGCACAACTCCCACCACTACCATTCCAGGATTTAGGGATGCTCCCAGGAATAAATGTGCTCCTTCCGCCCCTCTTTATGCCAACAAGGGAATAAGGTAGGTCTTTTCAGGATAGAGGGTCTAGGCCAAAACAGAAAAATACTAAGCAGAGAAATGAAGCACAGAAAAAAAGGGCAGGCAAAAGCACCTCACTTGACAGTCTTCAGGTTCATATTTCAGATCCTGTTGCCAGCTTCAGTAGCTTTGTTCAGAGGTTATTTTGCTATCTTGTTGTGAATAAAAAATAAGTTTGTAGACCAGGCACGGTGGCTCACAAGAGGCCAAGGTGGGTGGATCACCTAAGGTCAGGGGTTCAAGACCAGCCTGACCAACATGGTGAAACCCCATCTCTACTAAAAATACAAAAATTAGTAAGCCGTGTTGGTGGGAGACTGTAATCCCAGCCACTCAGAAGGCTGAGGCAGGAGAATCGCTTGAACTCAGGAGGCAGAGGTTGCAGTAAGCTGAGATCGTGCCATTGCACTCCAGGCTGGGCAACAAGAGCGAAACTCTCTCAAAAAGTTTGTAAACAATAAAAACCCTCAAAGAAAATAAAGACCAACACATCATATGTAATATATATTATAGACTAGCAAACAGCAAATCAAGTTATGAAGTTCTGCAGAGCTCATATGTGTTTAAAAGACAAAGCAAACTTGGGTCTCACTCCGTCACCCAGGCTTGAGTGCAGTAGCACAATCACAGAGCACTGAAGCCTTGCTCTTGGGCTCAAGTGATCTTTGCACCTCAGGCTCCTGAGTAGCTGGGACTACAAGTGCACACTATCATGCCCAGCTAATTTCTGTATTTTTTGAGGTAGAGATGGAATCTCATCATGTTGCCCAGGCTTGTTTTGAACTGGGCTCAAGCAATCCACCTGCCTTGGCCTCTCAAGTTGCTGGGATTAAGGACATGAGCCACCGTGCCTGGCCTGAAGAAGTATTTAAGGGAAACTGGAAATCAGGATTAAACATTTATGACCCAATGGGTCATATTCCATTTGCCCATTTTCTTTCTTTTTTCTTTGAGACTGAATCTTGCTCTTGTCACCCAGGCTGGAGTGCAATGGCACAATCTAGGCTCATTACAACCTCTGCCTCCCGGGTTCAAGCAATTTTCCTGCCTCAGCCTCTCAAGTAGCCTGGGATTACAGGCATAGTGCCACCACGCCTGGCCTTTTTTTTTTATTATTATTTTTAGTAGAGACAAGGTTTCACCATGTTGGCCATGCTGGTCTCAAACTCCTGACCTCAGGTGATCTGCCTACCTCTGCCTCCCTAAGTACTGGGATTACAGATGCAGTGCCACCACACCCGGCTAATTGTTTTTTGTATTTTTAGTAGAGATGGAATTTCACCATGTTGGCCATGCTGGTCTTAAACTCCTTACCTTAGGTTATCTGCCTACCTCGGCCTCCCAAAGCACTGGGATTACAGGTGTGAGCCACTGTGCCCAGCCTCATTTGCCCATTTTCAACATGTAGACAACCCTTTCTCTGTTAGCTGCTATGTCAACATAAGCACAACTTTAACAGGGTAGTTTATTTGTGATGGCCCTAGCATCAAAAATAAGACCTGGCTCTAGGGTCTGCCTGGAAACCAAGCAAGAAAAGTTCAGAATTTTGAAGGATTAAAGACTGGCACCCTCCCTGTCCCTGCCCCCCTGCCATGAATATATCCCTCCAGGCAGCATGGGAGAAGTAGAAAGGGTTTATTCCTAAAAACCAGAAAACCTGAGCTTGTGCCAGGCATGGTGGCTTACACCTGTAATCCTAGCACTTTGGGAGGCTGAGGCGGGAGGATCACCTGAGGTAAGGAGTTTGAGACCAGCCTGACCAACATGGAGAAACCCCGTCTCTACTAAAAATACAAAAGTGGCCAGGTGTGGTGGTACATGCCTGTAATCCCAGCTACTTGGGAGGCTAGGCAGGAGTATCGTTTGAACCCAGGAAGCAGAGGTTGCGGTGAGCCAAGATCGCACCATTGCACTCCAGCCTGGGTAACAAGAGCAAAACTCCATCTCAAAAAAAAAAAACAAAAACAACAAACCCTAAGCTTACTTCACTCCATAATCATGGGCAAGCATGCATATACACGTGTGCACACACACACACGCACATGCAGATTGACTTAGATATTGAGTTTTATAGACCCAGCGTAATTTGATGAGAGTTGATGTGTGACTTGAAGCCCAGTTCTCTGGAGCCAAAAATAAATCCTGCATACTACCACCCTTACTGACTCTGGGTTTTACATTGACTTTTCTAGTTGTCCTGGGTCCTTTAAATCTCTCATTTCCGCTCTTTCAAAGGATGGACCAGTAACTAACCGAGTTAAGGCTCGGTTCTCATTATGTGTTTAAGTATGGGGGAGGGATTTAAAGAGGACATCAAGACAAAGAACAAAGAAGCCTATATGACAGGGAAAACAGGGCAACTGATGGTAAAATATAGTAGCTTAATGGGTTTACATTATTAGAAAGTTTCTCTTTAGGCTGATAAGGCAACCAACAAATATGACAGCTCATTCTGTGCAGTGCTGGACCTGCTGCTGACTGATGTATCCCTGAGAATGCAAGGTAGGAATACAACCACAGTTTTTAAATGTGCAAATTATGTATCACTTGCAGAGAATGAAATTGGCAGGTTGAGGGTAGTGGGACCCAATGAGCAAAAACCAAGATAACAAATAAATAAAACCACATTGTTCTAGAATTGGGATTAAGAGCTTTAGGAATAGCATGGTTATACCTCTTTGCCTGACTCTGCCTACTTTGGCACCCAATGCTAGGGGCAATGTCTCTGGCTCTCTGTTCTTTCAATGGGTTATAGAGAAGACAAGACAGAAAAATATTCTACCCTACTTCTGAGACAAACTCTTTCATATCAAACAACAGCCTCTATCGATTAGGTTAATAAACTTAGTTTCACATTGCATTTTTCCAATTGAAAAAGAAAACATCATATATGCCTCTTTCAACATAAAGCAAATCCACACCAAGACTATTCACTATTCCAGAGCTGACAGCATATATGATAGGGAGTTCTGGGGATGGTGTCTCAGAGAAAGCACCTGTGAACTCTACAGCAAAGTCTAAGGGTATATACCCCCACGCCCACCCTATCCTATCCCCAAAGCTCCCACATCATTCTAGACAGAGCATGTAATTAAGGTATATTTTGTTTCCTCCATCAGGAGAGACATGGTGCTGTGAACTCCTAATCAAAGACAAGTGGCAGCATCAAGGGTCCCGTCTGTACCCTACCCTCCCAACTCCACTCTTGCTGACAAATGCCTACTCCTTAAAACTTTCCAATTCAGGAAGAAACCCTCCCCACCACTTCTAGCTCCACCAATTTAATCCTGGGCCTCTGGGAGGAGGAGGCCTGTGAATCTTTTCTTTCAAAAGAAGTATGCCGGCTTTCCCAAGAGGTAGCAAGCTACTGATGAGTCTTTAGTGAACACCAGTTGGCTGATTATCTGTCTGCGCAATTCTTCCTTTTCAAGTTGGCTAACTCTCACTACTCACCAGCTCTGATAATAAAGATTAACTCAGGCTCTTGAAGGTAACTGGAATCCCTTACTTTTCTTCAAATTACAAAAGTGCTCCACATACCACTTTATTTTATAAATACTTCCACTGACGTGCTGAACGATAGTCTTGAGTACAGGTGGTTATGGAGAAGAAAACCAAACGTGAATATGGAATCACTTTCAGATGTCTGAGATGCAGCAGACAAGACTCCAAAACAGGATCATCTCCACTGCCATCTTACTACAGCCACCCATAAACTGGATATGGAGCCCAGAACCCTTAGACAGTTGCTGGCCCTAGATAATTCAGCAGCAGAGAGGTACAAGGCGAAAATAGTTGCTCATTTTCACTACATCTTGTATCTTCCCTCTTAATATTTCAGTGCCATAAATGACCTGTCAGAAAATATAACAGTTTACTACTTACTTTAAAACCCCCTTGCCTCAAAACAAAGTGAACACAGAAACAAAAGGGATAAGGAAATGTATTCCACATCTGCTCATTAGATAGTGCTTTCCTGACCTCCGCTCGAGTTCTGAGCACCACCAGGTATTCCAGACAGATGAGGTTTCAAAAAGTGTACAAAACAACCCACAGCACCCTCAAAACACCAATAAGATCAAAATGTTGAAGGACTACCCAATGATTACATGGAGCTAAGTGATAAAAAGTCCAAAAAGGTAAACGATTTCCAACGCAAATACCTTGTAGAGCTGTGTATGAAGATCTTAGGTGTAACTCCAAATAACTCATTGTAGTTGTGAAGCTTCCAAACAAAGCAGCATGAAAGCAGGGGAAGCTTGATTTTGAGTTTGGGGAATGTCCCTAAATTGTGGCTCAGGTGGCCTGGAGACTCAATAGTTAGAAAAAAATGATGCTGGTACCCAAAGTAACAAAGGTAGTTTCAGATGGACAGATAAATATATAACAGGAATCCTCTGTCTCCAAAAGACTGGGTTAAACGAGAAGTAGGCCTATTTTAAAAGAAAAAAATGTTCACAATATTTTAAGCTCTCTGAGACAAGGCAAATGACATCATTTGCGTATAAATGCAAGAAAAGTAAAGGATAAAAATCCTAAATTCCTGTGGGTGGTGGCAATACATTATCCAGGCAGGCAGCAAAAAAATGCAATGAGGAAAATCTTGTTTGGGGCTTTGTATCTGAGGAAAGGGGAAGCTTTTTTTCTCAAAGGAGGAGGGGGTGTAAGCATTTGATTCAACATTCAACCTTCAAAACCAAGAATCACCAGTATCTTAGCTACCACTTCCTCTATTCTAGGGTTACTACTGGTCCTGAAAACCCATGCACCAGAATCATAATCAAAGGACAACTGAGGATTTTTTGGGGTGTAATTTTTTTCAACAAATCATCTAAAATACTTTTAAAAAACCTTTTACACACACTGTCTAATTATAATGTCAAAATAATGTGCTACAATTACTTCTAAAGACACAGCACCCTCAAACATACTCTTGAGTAATAAAATAGAAAACATAAAACTCAGAATTGTTAATACTAACTTAAAATTAAGTCTATTGAGATAATTCATGTATATATAATTTGCTAATACGATACTTTTCCCATCCAAAAAAGCATATTCTATAGTACTGCAAAAAAAGCTCAAAACACTTATCTTAGTTACTTAGTTATTTTCATGTATTTAGCACCCAAGATAAATTCTGTACTACTTAAACTGGTTATGATACAGGCATCTAGCAATTATGTCTCCCTGTAGAAAAATGAAATAAATATGGGGAACTAAGAAATGTATTTCTTTTCTAATAGACAGCAAATGACTGCTTCACATTAGACCAGAAAAATCCCTTGAAAATATTAGCAGCAACCCAAGCCAGTCAGGTAATACACACCATTCTAGTAGGTTTACATTCATTATTCACTTAATTCTATCAAAAACCTACTGAGGCAGGTATTATTCTCATATAGATAAAAGATTCAGAGTCTGGGTATAGTGTGAGCACCTGTAATCCCAACACTTTGGGAGGCTGAGGCAGGAGGATCACCTGAGCCCATGAGTTTGAGATCAGCCTGAGCAACATGGTGAGACCCCATCTTTACAAAAAATTTAAAAATTAGTCCAGGTGTGTTGGGGCACACCTGTAATCTGAGCATTTTGGAAGGCAGAGGCAAGTGGATTGCCTGAGTCCAGTAGTTTGAGACCTCCTGAGGAACAAGGAGAAACCCCATCTCTCTATTAAAAAAAAAAAAAATACTGGTCAGGCACAGTGATGCATGCATATCGTCCCAGCTACCTGAGAGACTAAGGTGGGAGGATTGCTCAAGCCCAGGAGGTTGAAGCCTCAGTGAGCTGTCACTGCACCGCTGCATTCCAGCCTGGGCAACGGAGCAAGATAATGTCTTAAAAAAAAAAGAAAGAAATATAAGAAAAAAAAATTTAAAGGGATGATGGTTGTGCAGGTGAGGTGTAACAACACATTTATTTGAATTTAAAAAGAAAGTAACTTTTTTTTCTGTCTTAAAAAATATATTAGTAAGTTGTGCTAAAAACTTTAATATATCTATTTTCTCAACTCTTTCTAAATAAATTGGATGGAACAAGGTACCCAAAGGAATGAGTAACAAAAAACATAATCAATAGTCATTTAATATATCTTGAAGAGCTTCTTCTACAAGTCAGGAAGCTTCCAATTCTTAGCTTTTGATAAACCTAGAGATACTAATCAAATAGTTTTGGTATCAGTAAAAATGTTTAACAAATGACTGAATAAACAAATAAAGGGAGAAGAATAGATCAATCCATGCAGAAGAATTAAAAATAATTTATATAGATATCCTGGCTTCAAGGAGGTATAGCTCCCCTCTCCTTAGTTGTAGGCTATGCATATGACTTCCTTCTAAGGAGTAAAGAATGAAAAGCTCAGGAAAGAGCAACTTTACAGTGCAGAAAAGCTAAAAACATTATCTCAGCCAGTAACATCAACAGGGATAAGCCACACTGATAGGACATAATAAAAATGGCACATTGCTTCTCTGATCTTTATTCCCCAAACTTATAACCCTAGACTAATCATGAAAAAAAAAAATAAGAAAAATCTAAACTGGGGAACACTGTACAAAATATCTGATCAGTACCCCTCAAAATTGTCAAGATCATCAAAACCAAGAAAATTTACACTCAAGAGTTGCTTAATAGCTAGGCATGATGGTGTACACCTACAGTCATGGCTACTGGGGAGGCTGAGGTATAAGGCTCACTTCAGTCCCGGAGCTCAAGGCTACTGTGACCTGTGATTGCACCACTGCACACCAGCCTGGGTGACAGAGCAAGACACTGCTTCAAAAACTGAGAGAGAGAAAGAGAAAGAGAGAGGGGAGAGAGGGGAAAGAGGGGAGAGGGGAGGGAGAGGGGAGAGAGAGGGAGAGAGAGGGAGAGAGAGAGTTGCCTGTGGAGACATGACTATTAAATTGTAATGTGATGATGTGATGAGCTGGGCACAGTGGCTCATGCCTGTAATCCGAGCGCTCTGAGAGGCCAAAGGGGGAGAACTGCTTGAGGGCAGGCATTTGAGACCAGCTGGGCAACTTAGTGAGACCTCATCTCTACAGAAAATTTTAAAACGTATACATATACATATATACATATATATTTATACATATGAAAGATTTTGGAGCAAAACAATGACAGGTAAAAACTAAGGAAATGTGAAAACAATATGGACTTCAGTTAATAATTAACATTTTTTTTAAGTTTTTAAATTTTTTTATTTAGTGACACGGCACACAAAACATGTTTATTAACTGTAACCAATGAATGATACTAATGTTAGATGTTAATAAAAAAGCAGAGTAGAACTAGGATAAGGTAAGAGTAGGGATTCAGGCTTCAAAATCAGTTCCTAAGTGAACACAGGGAAATGAGAATCTTATACATTATTGTTTAGTAAATACAGCTCTACAAAATGACGCATACATATTTCTTAAAGCTCTAGCTGAAGACAAAACAACTAAATTTAAGAAAGATGACTTTTTACATGTTAATTTTGTTTTACTAGGGGCAAAGACAGTAAGGATATTAAGTCCAGAACCAGATTCCTCCTTATGTAACACCTTACCTCACATTCTGAGTAGGATTCCACCTTTCAGAAGGCAGTTCTCCACTCTGTGGGTCATCTACAGGCGGATGAAGAATTGAAATGCATACGTCTCCATTCTACGAGACACAAATATTACATTCAGTAAATATTCAAAAAGTGATGTAAAAAAAGAGACTGGTTTCAAAGTTTTCTTTGTTCCTAGAAACTTTTTTTTTTTCTTTTTCTTAACCTATCAGATCTCATGAGAAGAAACTGTTTTTCATCAAAGGAGGAAATATTTCTGCTTTTTATGTTCAAAATCAAAGATAAAGAATTAAGGATTTTAAAAATTTAATATTTATTTTGACCAATCTCCAAGGTATATTTTCTATTGAGAAGACTTACTATTCCTATAGCACAATCCTGATAAAACAAACAGACATAAAAAATTGGCTGGGGCCAGGTGCGGTGGCTCATGCTTATAATCCTAGCACTTTGGGAGGCCAAGGTGGGTAGATGGATCACCTGTGGTCAGGAGTTCAAGACCAGCCTGGCCAACATGGAGAAATCCTGTCTCTACTAAAAATACAAAATTAGCCGGGGGTGGTGGCAGGTGCCTATAATCCCAGCTACTTGGGAGGCTGAGGCAGAAGAATCGCTTGAACCCAGGAGGCCGAGGTTGCAGTGGGCCAAGATTGTGCTCCAGCCTAAGCACCAGAACGAGATTCCATCTCAAAAAAAAAAATAATAATAAATAAGACAAACATGATAAATCAAGATGCAATTGTCTTAGAAGCAGCCAAATATATATCCCTTTGTTTTCAGATAGATTTATAAGAAATTGGGGGTATAACTACATGAAGTACAAAAAGCTTATATGCAACCCTAATTTAGACACACAGAAACTATATTATGTATATGTGTAATCATTATCAATACAAAACATTTTTAAATAAAATTTAAGTAAAATAAATACCAAATATTATATTCTAAAACATTACATTATGGTTAGATACTGTAAGGCATGTAAAAAGATACTACAGAAAAAGGTGCAGTGGCTCACCCCTGTAATCCCAGCTCTTTAGGAGGCCAAGGCAGGTGGATGACAAGGTCAGGAGTTCGAGACCATCCTGGCCAATATGGTGAAACTCCAGCTCTATTAAAAACAGAAAAATTAGCCGGGTGTGGTGGTGGGCACCTGTAATCCCAGCTACTTGGGAGGCTGTGGCAGAGAATCACTTGAACCCAGGAGGCAGAGGTTGCAGTGAGCAGAGATCGAGCCACTGCACTCCAGCCTGGGCGGCAAAGTGAGACTCTTATCTCAAAAAAGAGGGGAGGAGAGGGAAGGGAAGGGGAGGGGAGGAGGGGGGGAGGGGAGGGGAGGGGAAGGGAGGGGAAGGGAGGGCGAGATGGCTCGCACCTGTAATCCCAGCACTCTGGGAGGCCAAGGTAGGTATATCATCTGAGGTCTGGAGTCTGAGACCAGGCTGACCAACATGGCGATATCCCATCTCTACTAAAAATATTTAGCCGGGCATGATGGTGAGTGCCTGTAATCCCAGCAACTCAGGTGTCTGAGGCAGGAGAATCACTTGAACTTGGGAGGCGCAGGCTGCAGTGAGCCAGTTATCGCACCATTGCACTCCAGCCTGAGCAACAAGAGTGAAACTCCAGCTCAAAAAAAAAAAAAGAGAGAGAGAAGAGAGAAACTTGGTATATTTGGGCAGTGAACGAATGCATGGGAGGTGGGGTGGAAGATAAAAGGCTTTGTGGTTGAAGAAGCTTTAAGATGGGCCTTCATTTAATAATAACAATTTAAATAACCTATGGGAATTTCAGACATGAGTTTTTCTGGATAAATAAACCAACACTATAAATAGTAGAATAAAATATGCTTGGGTGCTTGTATTTGTTTTCTATTGCTACTGTAATAAAATACCACAAACTTGGTGTAAACACCACAAATTTATAATTTTACATTTCTGTAGGTCAAAGTCTATCATTTCTCTTACACGACTAAAATCAATGTGTTGGTAGCACTGCATTCCCTTCTAGAGGCTCTAAGGAAAAATCCCTTTCCTTGCCCTTTCTAGCTACTAAAGGCCAATCTTTGCCCTTGGACTTCCCTATTCTATTTTCAAAGCAATGCCAATGTTTCATTTACCTGGGCCTTTCTTCCAAAGTCACATATCCTCTAACTCATTTTATGCCTCCCTCTTCCACAATTAAGGACTCTTGTGATTACATTGGGATCCCCTGGATAATCCAGAATAATCTCCCTATTTTAAGGTCAGCTGATTAACGACTAACTTCTCTTTGACATATAATCTAACATTCACAGGTTCCAGGGAATATCATGTGAATATTCTGGGGGAACCGTTATCCTACCTACCTCAGTAGTAAACAGCCTAGTTTTGATGAAGAATAGAGCCTAAAAATTAGGCCACAAAAGTACGTTACTTGGTTCAGAGCTTAATAGATATTTAAAACAAACAAACAAACAAACAAAAACTCCTTCTTAGTATGAAATAAATAAATTTGCATTTTAAAATGACATATTGGAGAAGGGCATCCAAATGGATACAGACGATACATTTGACAAAATCTAACACTCTTTCATGATAAAAACAATCAAAAAGTGATGAATAGATGGGAATTATCTTAACATGATAAAGGGGATTTTTGGAAAACCCACAGCTAGCATCATACTCAATGGTGAAAGACTAAAAGCTTTACTCCTAAGATCAGGAGCTTGACAAGGATGCCTGCTTTCACCATTGTTATTTAATACTGTAGTGGAGGCCAGGCACGGTCGCTCACACCTGTAATCCCAGCACTTTGGGAGGCTGAGGTAGGTGGATCACGAGGTCAGGAGTTCGAGACCAGCCTGACCAACATGGTGAAACCTCCTCTCTACTAAAAACACAAAAATTAGCTGGGCATGGTGGCCCATGCTTATAATCCCAGCTACTCAGGATGCTGAGGCAGGAGAATTGCCTGAACCTGGGAGGCGGAGGTTGCAGTGAGCCAAGAATTATGCCACTGCATTCCAGCCTCCGTGACAGAGTGAGACTTTGTCTCAAAGAAAAAAAAAAAAAAAAAAAAAAAGGAAGTTGTTGGCTGGGCGCAGTGGCTTGCGCTGTAATCCCAGCACTCTGGGAGACTGAGGCAGGTGGATCACTTGCAGTCAGGAGTTCAAGACCAGCCTGGCCAATGTGCTGAAACCCCGTATCTATTTAAAAAAAAAAAAAATTGAATTAATTGCTTTAATTTTCCATGGCTTACAGTCTTGACAGATGCTACATTTTTGGTGGCTGCCTCAGTTGTCTTTCATACTTGGCTATTTTTCTTTTTCTTGTTTACATCTTTTTCCTGACTAATCTGTAAGGCCTTGCATGGCAGGAAATATTTTCTTTTTTTAAAAAAGATTTTAAAAGTTTTTTTATGTAATTAAAAAAAAATAAAAAAATAATACTGTAGTGGAAATTTCTCACCAGAATAATAAGACAAGAAGGAAAAAAAGGAAACGGTTGAAGGGGAGAAAACCATCTTTATTTACAGATGACATGAGCTTCTATAAGAAAGCTACAAGAGCTAATAAATTCAGAAAAGCTGCAGGTCACTTTTATTCTTATAAGGTAACAAAAATAACCTATAACCTAAAAGGATATTATGAAACAATTCCATTGATAATTGTCATTTAAAAGAATAAATCTGGCCAGGCAGAGTGGCTTACACCTGTAATCCTGGCATTTTGCGAGACCAGGGCTGGACAACATGGTAAAATCCCATCTCTACAAAAATATAAAAAATTCGCTGGACATGTTGCCATATGCCTGTAATCCCAGCTCCTCAGGAGGCTGAGGCAGGAGAATCGCCTGAACCTGGGAGGCAGAGGTTTCAGTGAGCTGAGAATACACCACTGCACTCCAGCCTAGGCAACAGAGTGATATTCCATCTCAAAAAGAAAAAAAAAAGAGAGAGAATAAATCTAGTCATGGAAGGGAAAAGACTTGTACACTGAAAACTACAAAATGGTGCTCAAATACATTTTAAAAGACCTGAAAAAATGTAGTTATGATGTTAAGATGGTTCTATTCCCCAATTTGATGTACAGATTCAACACAATCCTTATCAAATCCTACCTTTCCTTTTTGCAGAAATCAACAAGGTAATCCTACAATGTATATGGCAATTTAAGGGACCCAACAGCCAAAACAATTTGGAAGAAGAAAAAGTTGGAGGATTCACACTTCCTAATTTTAAAAATTACTACAAAGACAACCATGTTGTTCAGTACTAGCATAATGACAGAAATATAAACCAATGGCACATAATTGAGAATTGAGAGTCCAGAAATAATCCCACACATCAATGGCCAATTGATTTTGACAAGGATGCCAAGTCCATTCAATGGGGGAAAAAATAGTCTCTTCAATAAATGGTAGTGGGACAACTGGATTTCTACAAACAAAAAAATACAATTGGACTCCCACCACATGTCATATACAGAAATTAACTGAAAATAGATCAAAGACTTGGAAATAACCACACTTCATTAAAATGGAAAACTTTTGTGCCATCTAAAGGACATTATCAAGAAATTATCAAGAAAGTGAAAAGGCAACCTACAGAATGGGAGAAAACATTTGCAAATCATATATCTGATAAGGGTTAAATATGTATAAAATATACAAAAAATTCCTAAAACTCAGTAACAAAAAGATATCCATTTCAATAATAGGGAAGTCCAGGTGCAGTGGCTCATGCCTGTAATTCCACCACTGTGGGAGGCTGAGTGGGGAGGACTGCTTGAGGCCAGGAATTCAAGACCAATCTGGATGACATAAAGAGACAAGGTCTCACTTTGTCTCTCAGGCTGGAGTGCAGTGGTGCAATCTCAGCCCACTGCAACCTCTACCTCCTGGGCTCAAGTGATCCTTCCATCTTAGCCTCCCAAGTAGCTGGGACCACAGATGAGAGCCACCACACCTGGAACATTTTTTAATTTTTTTATAGAGATGGAGTTGCACTGTTACTCAGGCTTGTCTTGACTGTGAGCTCAAGCATTCGTTCCGCCCTTGGCCTCACAAACTGCTGAGATTACAGGTGTGAGCCACCAAGGCTGCCCCACCCAAAAAAGTTTATTAATTAGTCAGGTGTGGTGGTACACACCTGTAGTCCCAGCCACTTGGCAGGCTGATGTGGGAGGATTGCTTGGGTCCAGGAGTTTGAGGCTGCAGTGAGCTGTGATCACGCCACTCCAGCCTGGACAACAGAGCAAGACCCTATGCCCCAAAATTAAATGAAAAATGAATGAGCTAGGACCGGCATTTCTCCAAAGAAGATACACAAATGGTCAATAAGCACATGAAAAGATGCTCAAGTAAGTCATGTGGGTAATGCAAAGCAAAACCACGATGAGCTATCACTCTGTACCCACTTAGGATAGCTATATTTTATTTTATGTTTTAATATACAGATGGAGATCTTGCCATGTTGCCCAGGCTGGTCTTAAACTCCTAGCCTCAAGCAATCCTCCTGCCTCAGCCTCCCAAAGTGCTGAAATAACAGATGTGAGCAAGCAGGCCTAGCCTTTTTTTTTTTTTTTTTTTTAAAGGAAAATAACGACTGTTGGTAAGGATGTAAAGAAACTGGAACACTCACACACTGCTAGTGGGAATGTAAACGGTTCAGCTGCTATGGGAAAGAAGTTTGACAGTCCAATTAAAAGATGGCTGGGCACAGTGGCTCACACACATATAATCCCAGCACTAATAGAAAAATGGGTTTATCAAGTCCCAGAAAAAAAAAAAAAAAGAAAGAAAAATGGGTTTAAAAGACAAAAAAAGAGAAACAAGAAAGAAAAAGTCAGTTGGGCGCAGTGGCTCAGGCCTGTAATCCCAGCACTTTGGGAGGCTAAGGCGGGTGGATCATGACGTCAGGAGATCAAGAACAGCCTGGCCAAGATGGTGAAACCCCATCTCTACTAAAAATACAAAAATTAGCCAGGCATGGTGGCAGGTCCCTGTAGTCCCACCTACTCTGGAGGCTGAGGCAAAGAATTGCTTGAATCCGGGAGATGGAGGCTGCAGTGAGCCAAGATCGGGCCATCACCCTCCAGCCTGGGTGACAGCAAGACTCTGTCCAATCAATCAATCAATCAGTGTTAAACACAGAATTCCCATTTAACCCCACAATTCCACTCCTAGGTATATAACCCAAAGAACTGAAAACAGGTACTCAAAAAGTACATGCACATACATACACTATTCACATATGCAAAAGGGAGAAATAATCCAAATGTGTCCATCAAAAGATGAATTTAGAAACAAATTGTGGTATATCTATCTAATGCAATATTCTTCAGCCATGAAGAGGAATGAAGTACTGCTACATACTACAAGGTGGATGAATCTCTAAAATATTGTGCTGAGTGAAAGAAGCCAGACACAAAAGGTAACATATTGTATGACTCTATTTATATTAGATATCCAGAACATGTAAATCTATAGAGACAGAAAGTAGACTAGTGGTTGCTAGAGATTGAGGGAATATGGGAATGGAGAGAAATTACTTAATATGTAATGTATTTTAGGTTGGAGTGATGGAAATGCTTCACTACTACATAGAGGTATTAACAGTAGTTGTACAGTTTGCTGAGAATATAGGCGGGTGTTGAAAAATGAGAACACATGGACACAGACAGGGAGGGGAGCACTACACACTGGGGTCAGTTGAGGGGAAATAGCGGACGGACGGTGGGGGGTGGGGAGTTGGGGAGAGATAGCAAGAGGAGAGATGCCAGATGTAGGTGATGGGGAGGAAGGCAGTGAATCACACTGCCACGTGTGTACCTATGCAACAATCTTGCATGTTCTTCACATGTACCCCAAAACGTAAAATGCAATAAAATAAATGGGAAAAAAAAACAGTAGTTGTACAATATTATGAATGTATTAAATACTACTGAGTTATTTACTTATTTATTTATGAATGAATGACACAGTCTTGCTCTGTCATCCAGCTCAGTGCACTAGCATGATTATAGCTCACCGTAACTTCCATCTCTTGGGCTCAAGGGATCTCCCTGAAAATGGTTTACCTTAAATGGTTACTTCTATGTATGTGAATTTCAAGTTAATAAATTCTTTTTATAAAAAAATGGGGAAGTCCTTAGACTCTAGAATGGTGATTCTAAAAGCTAAAATCAAAAATTATCTAGCCTATACCCCATCCAAATCCAATTAAATAAAAATTTCCAGGATTCTTTTTAATAACTTCTCCACATGATTCTGATATATGGCCAAATTTGGGCATGTCAATACTTAGGAAGCATTTTCCTTATACCTTAAAATGTTAACAGAAAATGCATAAGATCTGCAAATCCAAGAATTACATAAATATGCATAAAATACTGCTTGTGACAAATTATTTATAAATCAGAGCTCATTCTGAAAAGTACAAATTCAGTGGCCTAAATACTAACATGCTCTAAATGATGGCTGATGTATCATACAGGTAAACCTATAATATATGTATATCCCCATTAAATTTTTTAAATAAAAAGGCATTTAAACCTTTAATAATGTATATTATGAAATCACATTTGCTAGGTAAAATTTCAATATCAAATCAGAGTAAGAATCTTCAGGTTTCCATTGATTTCCTACCTTACTCATCTGGGCCATATAAACCAAGATGCAACAAAGAGAGACTTCAGGAGGTCTATAAGCGTATTTTTCACAAACTTTTCTCCAACATTCCAGAGATAAGGAGTGTTTTACAAGTCAATTACTGATTTCTTCTTTTAATTAAAAAAACACAAGAAAACAAATGTATTTTGCCAGGTACCAATGAGAAGTTATTTGTGTCAACTTATCCTAGTAGCTAAAGCAAAATATTATATATTTCTGAATAGGAAATAAGAAAGCATTTAATATTCAATTGAAGAATGCTTTAAATGAATTCAAAGATAAATATTTTATACAGGTATTTTCTTAAAGGTCATTTAGTAAAATCATGTCAATTTTACATCTGTAATTGGCAACATAAATGTCTACCAAAAACACATTTTAAAAATTGAACACCGTGGCCATGTGTGGTGGCTCATGCCTGTAATCTTAGCACTTTGGGAGGCCAAGGTGGGTGGATCACCTGAGGTCAGGAGTTCAAAACCAGCTTGGCCATCATGGTGAAACCCCATCTTTAAAAAAAAAAAAAAGAAAAAAAAATTGACCACCACAAATACTGGTAACATAATACAATTTTTTTCCCTTTAATTTTAAAAAATAATTCAACCATGGTTAGATGTCACGAAGTAGGTGACAATGCCTTAACTATGCATGTTCTTGGGCCCAAGGGCCTCTTTCATCCTTGTGCAGAGGAATGTTAAGCCTTCTTTCCTTTCATACAACAGCTAACAAAATCTTAACACAGCACTCAGCATCTTTATGTAAGTTAAGATCACAGAATTCAAGCATGTTGTTTCTGGTGACTTAACCCAAAGTAGGGTTTGGTGCACTTACAGGAATACACAACAAATATATGGACAACAAATATTTGTTTGTTTGTTTTAAACAGAGTCTCACTCTGTCACCTAGGCTGGAGTACAGTGGTGCAATCTCAGCCCACTGCAGCTTCTGCCTCCTGGGATCAAGCCAAAAATACAGATGCTCACCACCATGCCCAGTTAACTTTTATATTTTTAGTAGAGACGGGGTTTCACCATGTTGGCCAGTCTGGTCTTGAACTCCTGACCTCAAGTGATCTGCCCGCCTCAGCCTTCCAAAGTGCTGGGATTACAGGTGTGAGCCACCAAGGTGTGCCTAAACATTTTAATTAAGTTTCCTTTAATTAACATTTCCTTAAATGTTTTAAGTTTCCTTTTCCACACATTAAACCAAATGAAGTCTATAGTTCAGTTAATAATATTGAACCAAATTTTTTACTTTTAATAAATGTACCAAGATTATAGAAGATTTTAACATTAGAGGAAGCTGAGTAAAAGGTATGTGTAAGCTGGGCATGGTGGCTCATGCTTCAAAAAAAAATAAAAAATTTTTTTAAAAAGGTATGTGTAACAACAATAAAAAAAGGTATGTGTAAACTTTTTGCACTATTTTTGCAACTATTATTTAAATTTCCCCAAATTCATATCCTGAAGCCCAAATCCCCAATATTGATGATATTGGGAGAAAAGGCCTTAGGGGTTAATTCGGGTTAAATGAGATCATGAGGGTGGGGCCCTGGTCTGACATCAGGCGGGGCCCTGATATGAAAAACATATCAAAACAGTAGGGTCTATTTAAAATCATTAAAACAGTAACATTTAAAAATACCGGGCATGGTGGCTCACGCCCATAATCCCAGCACTTTGGGAGGCCAAGGCAGGCGGATCACGAGGTCAGGAGTTTGAGACCAGCCTGGCCAACATAGTGAAACCCCATCTCTACTAAAAATACAAAAATTAGCTGGGTATGGTGGCATGCACCTGTAGACTCAGCTACTCACGAGGCTGAGGCAGGAGAACTGCTTGAACCCCGGAGGCAGAGGTTGCAGTGAGCTGAGATGGCACCACTGAACTCCAGCCTGGGCGACAGAGTAAGACTTCGTCTCAAAATAAAAGAAAAAAAAAAAAGCAACCACATGAGAGAACATGAACCAGGAAAAAAAAAAAAGGAGAAGAAGAAGACTGATGGCTCACTTGAGGTCAATCAAGACCACCCTGGCCAATATGGTGAAACTGTCTCTACTAAAAATACAGAAACTAGCTGGGTGTTGTGGCAGGTGCCTGTAATCCCAGCTACTCGGAAGGCTGAGGCAGGAGAATCGACTGAACTCGAGAGGCAGGAGGTTGGAGTGAGCTGAGATCACACCATTGCATCCAAGCCTGGGTGACAGAGTGAGACAATGTCTCAAAAATAAATACATAAAATAAAAATAAATAAATAAAAATAAAAATACCTCCATGTTACTGGAAACCACCATCAAATTAAAAAAAAAAAAAAAGAAAGAAAAGAAAAGAAAAAAAGAAGGAAATAAAAATACCATGCCCTAATACTAGTAGTCAAATCGGTACATCCTTAAAATGCTGGTGGCTACAGAAGTAAGTATGTTTTGAGAATCAACTGGGTGAAGAATAAAGAATAACTCTCCAGAACTAGAAGCTACAGTGAAATAGTATAACATTTTTACATGGGCTACAAGTAGCCTAAAATATACTATCTTACTGTTGTAAGACAGTTATATCATAACAGCATTGATGACATTACACTCTGTACAGAAAAAATGATGTATATTACTTCAAAAAAAATTCCAAAATCTTTATCACCTTTTCAAAAAATTTCCATACTGTGTAACTATTAATAAAATGATCAAATATTTCTCTGAACTTTCCCCCTCAATTTTGTGATGAACCCAAAACTGCTCTAAAAATTAATATCTATTATAAAAAATGTTTACTAATGAACAGTGAAATTCTATGTGTTGCCCTATCTGTGAAGTCTGTAGTAAAGAAAGTGTTATATGAACTCCTCATTGTAATGCAGTTTGTGAAAAATACAGTGCTCATTAGTTGTCTACTTTTTAACAATATGACCAGAATGCAACCTGCAACGTATATTTTAAGGCTCATTAAACACAGTGCAAAGCAGAAAGGAAACAGACTGTGCAGTACAATCCCTGATGCCAAATTCCTATCATATTTCCTTAGTTTTCCTAGTTTTGATATTAATGATTTCACAAACAGGGTAATCATGAAGAAAAAAAATACACACACACACACACACACACACACACACACACACACACACACAACTCACTGCAGCCTCAACCTTCTAAATTCAAGTGACCCTTTCACCTTAGCCTCCCAAGTAGCTGGGACTACAGGCATGTGCCACTATGCCTGGCTAACTTGCCTTGGCCTCCCAAAGTGTGGGATTACAGGAATAAGTCATTGTGCCCAGTCAACAACAACAACAACCATTAAAAAAAAAAAAAAAAAACTGCTGGTCTGATGGTAGTGGGTTATCAGAACTTATTAACATCACCAAAGTTGGTATATAATCCCCCACTGCTAAATTTGACTGGCTTTAAAAAAACATTTTTTTTTGTTTGTTTTTGCAGCTTTAACTCAAAGAAGACAATTTTAAAATAAATTCACTCATGTAACACAGCAGTTATTTACAACTTTTTCGGTGCTGCAGCAACATGTCTATGCATATATTTAATAAACTGTGACCAAAGTGCTTGCCTTTTTATTTTATTTATTTTTTAGACAGAGTTTCACTCTGTTGCCCAGGTTGGAGTGCAGTGGTGCCATCTTGGCTCAATGTAACCTCTGCCTCTGGGGTTCAAGCAATTCTCATGCCTCAGCCTCTTGGGTAGCTGGGATTACAGGGGTGCACCACCATGCCCAGCTAATTTTTTCTATTTTTAGTAGAGGTGGGGTTTCAATGTGCTGGCCAGGCTGGTCTTGGACTCCTGGTCTCAAGTGACCGGCCCACCTCAACCTCCCAAAGTGCTAGGATTACAGGGTGAGCCACAGCACCTGACCACACCTGTCTTTTTAAAAACATGACATAAACTATTTTCAGCCAGGTGTGGTCTCTAGATCTCTGGAATGACAAATACCAACAATGGCCCTCAAAAATTTCGATAACATTTCCATACTGCAGTGAAGGTTAACAATCATGTGAGAAGAGTTTCTTATGACACCTTTGACAACATCAAATTCCTAACTATGATTTATCACTTCTTCCCCCCTCCCCAGACGGAATCTTGCTTGGCCTATCACTTCTTTTATTTATTTATTTTTTTTTTTGTGACGGAGTTTCGCTCTTGTTACCCAGGCTGGAGTGCAATGGTGTGATCTCGGCTCACTGCAACCTCCGCCTCCTGGGTTCAAGCAATTCTCCTCCCTCAGCCTCCCGAGTAGCTGGGACTACAGCAGCGCGCCACCATGCCCAGCTAATTTTTGTATTTTTAGTAGAGACGGGGTTTCACCTTGTTGACCAGGATGGTCTCGATCTCTTAACCTTGTGATCCACCCACCTCGGCCTCTCAAAGTGCTGGGATTATAGGCATGAGCCACCGCGCCTGGCCACGTCACTTCTTTAAAACCAAAACATTTACGCATAGAAAATATCTTCACATTGCCGGGCGCGGTGGCTCAAGCCTGTAATCCCAGCACTTTGGGAGGCCGAGGCGGGTGGATCACGAGGTCAAGAGATCGAGACCATCCTGGTCAACATGGTGAAACCCCGTCTCTACTAAAAATACAAAAAATAAGCTGGGCATGGTGGCGCGTGCCTGTAATCCCAGCTACTCAGGAGGCTGAGGCAGGAGAATTGCCTGAACCCAGGAGGCGGAGGTTGCGGTGAGCCGAGATCGCGCCATTGCACTCCAGCCTGGGTAACATGAGTGAAACTCCGTCTCAAAAAAAAAAAAACAAACAAACAAAAAAAAGTAAAACACTAAACTGAGAAATCGACAACTCCTCTTATATCCATAAGAGAAGTGAGGTCACAGGGCAAACTGCTACCCCCAAAAATAGACTGGCAGACACAGAGAATCACAACTTATCAGAGCAGAAACCCAGGAGGAGAAAATACAATCAGTCCCGGTGTACAAAAACCTGAAACACACACACACACACACACACACACACACATTTGAGTTGGAGTTTTGCACTTATTGCCTAGGCTGGAGTGCAATGGCGCGATCTCAGCTCACCACAACTTCCACCACCCAGTTCAAGTGATTCTCCTGCCTCAGCCTCCTCAGTAGCTGGGATTACAGGCATGTGCCACCACGCCCAGTTAATTTTGTATTTTTAGTAGAGACAGAGTTTCTCAATGTTGGTCAGGCTGGTCTCGAACTCCCAACCTCAAGTGATCCACCCGCCTCGGCCTCCTGAAGTGTTGGGATTACAGGCATGAGTCATCGCACCCGGCCAAAAACCTGAACTGTAATTAACAAATTGCTGGAGGCCGAGTATAGACAAAGCTCAGAGTAAAAAACTCCAGCCCTTTTAGTTAGTGGGCACCCCCATTTTTTTTTGGGTTTTACCTCTTACAGTTCTACCAGGTTTTCACAGTGACCATAGGCAAAACAATTCCTTGTGTTTTGGCAGCAGGAGAGGAAAAGAAACCACTTTGAAATAAGTCAGGGCTAGGCACAGTGGCTTACACCTGTAATCCAGAAGTTTAGGAGGCCAAGGAGGGCAGATCACTTGAGGTCAGGAGTTCGAAACCAGCCTGGCCAACACGTCGAAACCCCCATCTCTACTAAAAATACAAAAATTAGCCAGCCTCCCAGCTACTGAGGAAGCTGAGACATGAGAATCACTTGAACCCAGGAGGCTGAGGTTGCAGTGAGCTGAGATCATGCCATTGCACTACAACCTGGGCCACAGAGCAAGACTCCGACTTTAAAAAAAAAAAAAATGTCAGAATATTCTGTTCTCTTTAACAAAGTCTGTCCTCAGGAGAAATTATTTAACTAGAGCCAAACCTGCCCAGGTTTTATCAGAGCATATATGACTTTGAAGAAGTGTTAACGCCCAACTCCAGCTACCTCAAGGCATCCAGAAATGGACAGAGCTGGCAGGCAGAAAATTAGTAAAGACAGGGCTGGTCAGGCGCAGTGGCTCACACCTGTAATCCCAGCACTTTAGGAGACTGAAGCCAGCGGATCACCTGAGGTCGAGTTCGAGATCAGCCTGATGACCAACATGGAGAAACCTCATCTCTACTAAAAACACAGAATTAGCCAGGCATGCTGGTGCAGGCCTGTAATCCCAGCTACTCAGAAGGTTGAGGCAGGAGACTCACTTGAACCCGGGAGGTGGAGGTTGTGGTGAGACAAGATCGGGCTATTGCACTCCATCTCAAAAAAAAAAGACATAGCTGAACTCAGCAACACCATTTTTTTTTAAAGAGATGGGATCTCTCTATGTTGCCCAGGCTGGTGTGCAGTGGCTATTCACAGGCGTGATCCCACTACTGATCAGCATGGGAGTTTTGACCTGTTACATTTCTGGCCTGGGTCAGTTCACCCCTCCTTAGGCAACCTGGTGGTACCCTGCTCCCGGGAGGTCACCATACTGATGCCAAACTTAGTGCAGACACCCGACTGGCATAGGGCCCAGAACTCCTGGGCTCAAGCGATCCTCCCACTTCAGCCTCCTGAGTAGCTGGGACTACAGGCATGTGCCACTGTGCCTGACAGCAACACCATTCTTTAAGTGCATGTAATGAACATTATAGATAGACTAGTACACCCGTAACTGCAGATTACACATTTTTCTTGAGTTCACATGAAACTTTCATGAAGATATACCACATTCTGGACCATAAGGCACATATTGATAAATTTTTAAAAATAGAAATCACGCAATTTTCTGCTTTCAAAATCACAATGGAATTTAACTGCAAGTTCCTAACAGAACAATACCTGCAAAATCCCAAAACACTTAGAGATTTAAAAACACACTTATAGAATAGTATGGACTGGCCTCAAAAGAAAAAAACTAGTGGGCCCTGATATAATATACCATCCTGAGAAACATAATGCATTATTCTAGTATCTTTCTGGATTAGCCCTAAGCTAAGTATGTTTCATCAACAAAACTAGAAATGCTTCCCCCAGGCATGTGCACTTGTCCAGTAGAAGAACCTCACCTTGGATTTATTCCAAAAGAGACTCTCAAATGTTCAGCAGCAACTCCTAAAAGGAGTCCAGTCCAAATGTAATGGGATAAATCCCTCTCCTCCCACCAAAAGCTGAATCTCTCATCATAGCAACAGGTGACCCTTGCTGTGAAGTTAAGAGGATAAGCACACAAATAAACGTATATGGTATTATCTACTAAATTTTGTAAATGCACATGTTAAACACATGTGCATTATAATCCTAGCAATGGGCAGCAAAAGTTTAACGCCCAAATCCTTAACTAGGCTATACATAGGGTATTATAAAACTACACTCCATATTAAGTAATTAAACCAGAAACTGTTAAGTGAAGTGCAAAATCATGAATATTCTTCTATGGCTACAACAGCCTAATTATCAAAGTATGCTGAGACAGACAGGCTATTTTAAAGTACTGATTTGGAAAAAAAAATCTTCAGAGAAATTTATGATGGATGTCTCTTACCTCATAAATGTTGGGGTGCCACATTTTGGTCAAGAATCTGAAGGTAGGTGGTGAATAGGGGTAGTCAATAGGAAATTTAATATGCGCCTGAAAGAAAAAAAATGAAATGTTAAAAATGAGACTACAAGTTATTCATCTACCTAATAATTCACCCTATTGCACCCTAGAGAAACAAAGCTCCTTTCACAGAGTAGACTCTTCAGATTAAAGTAGCCCAGACATACTGTTATCCCCAGTGCCAGGGTCATTAGTATGTTCTTCTAGTATCCCTTCAAGTATTTACAAAAGGCTATTTTAAGTCACCAAAACTCACATACTCACTCACATACGCAAACATACATAAATATAATTTTAACTTAACTCACATGAGTGAAAAACAGTACTCTGTTCAAGTATATTTTATTTTTATAACAACATAATCTAATTTTAGGGTACAGAATATGGAACAAAGGTATTTTTTTTACTCACATAATTTAACTGTCATTCTATCATCCAGGAATAATAAATGCTGACATTGCTGATTTCCTCACAAAACTTATTTTTAAAAATTTCAACATACTGTATTTTGTATTCTGCGTTTTTCACCTGTATCACATTGTAAACATTTTTTACATCATAAAATGTTCCCTCTACATGTGTCTGTTAGTATCTACATTATACTCCATCAAATATATACCTAGATGAACCATTTTTAAAAACTTTCTTATTTTGGACATTTGGGTTGTTTCTCACACTTTTGCTGTTATAAATCCTGCTGCAGTGAATGTCCTTTGTAGTAGCCCACATTTCAGATATGAAGAAATCCAGAAAAAGTTAAAAACCTGAAAAGTTCTCTCTTCCATAAAAGCAATAGGAAAATTGCCAAAAATTGTAAGCATCAACATTTCCAGAATTCCAGAAAAGAACCAGAGGCTTGCAACAATTCAAGGAGCAGATATTTAAGGAAAATGGCTGACATTCAGTAAGAACACTAAGCTATGTGATTTTAACTTACCCTAATCCAATCTCCTATACTTTAGCTGTGCAGCAGCCTTAAAACAAAGAGCTAGCCAGGCACGGTGGCTCAAGCCTGTAATCCCAGCACTTTGGGAGG